>NC_132789.1:84978260-85278407 GCF_048418805.1 Vulpes vulpes
TAGGTTAGATTTTAATAAGTGTCTAGTGGTATCTCATTGTTTTAATTTGCATTTCCCTGATGACATGTGGTATGGATCATCATTTCATATGCTTGTTTGACATCTGTAAATATTCCTTGGTAAGGTGTCTTTTAAGGTCTTTGGCCCATTTTTAATGTTTGTTTCTTATTATGGTTCTAATATTCATTCTTAATTCTTAATATTGATTCTTTAATTCTTTGTATATTTTGGAGAACAGTCTTTTATCAGTTGTATCTTTTGCAGATATTTTCTCCTTGTCTGTGGCTTGTCTTCTCATTCTCTTGGCCATGTACTTTTAATATAATTTTTTAAATGTTCCAGTTATATCTCAAGGGTACCATAAGAAATTGAGGGAAGAATGCACTTCTGGTTAAGACTAGAGCAGCTCTTCCTGAGCCAGTATGGAGATATCAGTGACAACAAGTAAAAGATCACAAATGGAAATAGAAGTCACATGAGTAAATTGAGGCTATAAAGTCCAAGCATCACATTTCCCTAATACTAACTCTGAAGATTTCCCTTAGGTATTTCAGCACTTTTAACTGATTGCAAAACGTTTACTGGGGTTCTGTTGTCTGGTAAGATGGAAAAAGCACATTCTGCCACTGAATGCATAACAAAACATGGACAGAATGCATGAGCAGCTATTTGAGAACTCTGAAAAGTAAATAGTAACAGGCAGATTGGGGCAGGGGTGGTGCATAATTCTAAGTGCCATAAATCACCAGTGATCTTAGCATTTTTTGTCTTTGATATCTCCATACCTGGTCTCAATGTAGCCTGAAACCCAGAAGTGGAGAGTTCCAGGAGAAGCTGTCAACATATGGCTTGCAGGATGGTAAAGAGATCTTCTAACGGTTAAAGATAGTGGGATAAGACCCCCTGTGGTGGTGTGGTTTTTTTTTTTTTTTTCTTCTTTCTCTCCTCTCCCAATTCTCAAGCAATCCAGTGTGACTGGTAGTGGCAGTGGAAGCAACAGAAACCACGATGCCTAAGGGAAGCACAGTGAGGAAGTAGAAGCTTCCTTACAAATCAGAGGAGATTAGGCCCCGTGAGAGTGGGGCAAGCACCTGCTGCTTTTTTTCTTGCTCCATCTTAATGCAGGAAATGATTACAATTGCAGGAAGTATATGACAGAACTGGGAAAATAAAGCCCCAGTTTTCTGGCTGAACTGAAAAGAAGAGCCCCAGAGAGCCCAAAAAGTTCTAGGGAGGTCACATAAAGAAAAAAGTTGGGACAGTGACCAGAAAAAGTAGTTTATGAACTTTTAGGAACACTCCCAAGATGTACATGTATAGCTTTAATATGTAATAACATAATGTCAACTTTGAGAACTGAACTGCAAGGTAGACCAGCACCCAGGACTCAGAATGTCTGCAGGGTGGAACATACATAGAACAGATCCAAATAATACTACAAAGGCACTAACAAAGGAAGTGACATTAAGATTACAACTCCCATAAGGCAACCTGAAACCAACCAGGTCAATTGTCAACTGAAAGATATCAACATTCTTCTGAGACTTAAGCAAGACCCAGAGAAGCCTAGCATATATTCATAATGTCTAAGATACGATCCAAATTTGCATGGCATATGAAGAACCAAGAAAATATCAATTTGTATGAAATGGCAACAAACAGATGCCAACATTGAGATAACACAGATGTTGGAATTATCTAACAAAACTTTTAAAGCAAATATTATAAAAGTCTTCTAAGAAATAAGGTACTATTAAAATGAATGGGAAGAGATCGGTCTCACCAAAGAAATAAAAGATATAAATAAGAACCAGAGAATTTTAGAGCAGAAAAATAAATTTTGAAACTCACTGGATGGACTCAATAGCAGAATAGAAAAGACAAAACAAAGGGTGAACTTGAAGAAAGATTAATAAAAATTACCTAATATGAATGATTTTTAAATTATTGGCCAGAATCTCATGGACTTGTGGTACAATGCTAGAAACTTTAAAACGTGTGTCATTGAAGAAACAAAAGGAGAGGGAAAAGAGCATTATTCTGCTTAGTATTTGAAGAAATAGTAACAGAAAACTCCCCAAATTTGGAGGAAGACTTAAGCTTATGGATTTAAGAAGTACAGTCCACACACAGATGCTTTATAACTAGACTTTTCAAAACTAAGGGCAAATATAAAGTCTTGAAACAAACAAGGGGAAAACACTGCAATACTTATGGTGCAACAGTGATGTGAATGCCCATACTGCTGATTAAAAAAACAAAATGGACTCTGGAAGGAACTAGAACAACAGCTTTAAAATGCTGGGAGGAAAAAAAAGGATTTTATCTCATGCAAAAATATCCTCCATAAATGAAAGTGAAATGAAGACATTAACAGATGAAGGGAACCTAAAAAATTTATTGCCAGTAGATCCAGACTAGAGAAGTTTCTAAAGGAAGTACATCAGAGAAAAGGAAATGATGCAAGAGGGACAGGGATGGTAAAGAATAAAAGAATCACAACAGAATGTAAATAACTGAGTAAATGTACTTCTCTTCTTTACAGTTCTTTAAAATGTATATGATACAGAAAACAAAAATTATAACATTGTTAGATATGATTTTCAATGCATGTGGATGTCATAAATAACACTATAATATCATAAAGTGGGAGGGTTAAAGGGGCCTAAATGGTGTTAAGTTTCTACATTCTATTTAAAGTGGTAAATTACTGATTATAAGTTGATTGAGAAAAGTTAAGTATGTATATTCTAGCCACTAGAACAACCACTAAAATCCTGTATAAAGAAATAGAGTTGAAAAAGACAATAAACAGAATACTAAAAATATTGGTCAAATAACCCAACAAAAGGTAAGAAAGAAGGGCAGCCCAGGTGGCTCAGCAGTTTAGTGCCACCTTCAGCCCAGGGCCTGATCCTGGAGACCTGGGGTTGAGTCCCACGTCAGGCTCCCTGCATGGAGCCTGCTTCTCCCTCTGCCTGTGTCTCTGTCTCTCTCTGTGTATCTCATGAATAAATAAATAAAATTTTAAAAAAAGAAGGTAAGAAAGAAGACACAGAAGAACAAGTAAGAGAAGGAAAAAACATAAATCAGATAATTAAGTGATAGACCCAAGTCCAAACATATCAAGAACTACATCCAACAAAAATGGCCTTAAAAAGCTAATAAAAGACAGAAATTATTAGAATGTGTTTGAAAAGATCCAATTCTATGCTGGGTAAAAAAAATCTACTACTTCAAATATAATTATATAAGCAGGCTAAAAGTAAAAGGATAGGAAAAGATATACCATACAAATATCAATGTAAAGAAAGTTACAATGGCTATGTTGATATCAGATAAAGCAGACTTCAGAGCAAATAAAATTATCAGGAACAAAAATGAACATTATATAATGATAAGTAAATTTAGTAAGAACACATATTGATTCTAAATATTTATGCTACCCAGACCGAGCTTCAAATTTCTTTTTTTTTTTTTTTTATTTATTTATGATAGTCACACACACACACAGAGAGAGAGAGAGAGAGAGAGAGAGAGAGGCAGAGACATAGGCAGAGGGAGAAGCAGGCCCCATGCACCGGGAGCCTGACGTGGGATTCGATCCCGGGTCTCCAGGATCGCGCCCTGGGCCAAAGGCAGGCGCTAAACCGCTGTGCCACCCAGGGATCCCCGAGCTTCAAATTTCTTGAAGTAAAAAGTGACATAACCAAAGGGAGAATTAGACAAATTCACAATTGTAGTTGGAAATTGCTATATTCACATCTCTGTAAGTGACAGAAAATTATCAAGGATAGAGAAAAACTGAAAAACACCATCAACCAACTGGACCTTTTTTATAGTTACAAAACACACAGCTGACAACACCAGAATACTCATTTTTTTTTCAAATGCATCTGGATTATTGATCAGGATAGATCATATCCTGGGTGATAAAACAAATCTTAACAAATACAAAATGATTGAAGCCAATTATGGTTGTGTAACCATCATTGAATTAGGTTAGAAGTAGATAACAGAAAGCTAACAGAAAAAATTTTAAACATTTGGATATTAAGTAAGATATTTCCAAATAATCCATGGGTCAAAGAGGAATCTTAAAAATATATTTGAACATATCAACGATTGTGAGAGGCAGATAAATCAGTGCTTAGCTTTACATTTATGCATTCAGTGCTTATATTGAAAAGGAAGAAAGTCTTCAACTTAATAATAAGCTTCTACTTTAAGAAAAAGAACACAATATATCAAGCAGAAAGAATAAAATAAAAAGAAGAAATCAATGAAATTGAAAACAAAAAGCCATAGAGAGGAAAAAATCAATGAAAAGACAGCAGGTTCTTTAGAAAAAAATCAATAAACCTGATATACCTCTATCAACTAACAAAGAAAGCACAGAGACGCAAATTGCCAATAAAGGAGTAAAAGAAGTTATATCACTATAGACTGTGAAGACATTAAGAGGACAGTGAAAGACTACTATAACAAATTTATGCATCTAAGTTTAAAAACTTAAAAGAAATATCGATCTTTGAAAACTACTAACTCCCAAAACTTACCAAGTAGAAAGAGATAAGCAGAATCACGCTATAAATATTAAAGAGATTAAATTTATATTTTAAAACCTTTCAAAAAAGAGATCTCTAGGCTCAGTTTCCCGAGAGAATTTTACCATATATTTAAGGAAAAAATAAAACCAATGCTACAATGCTGCATTATCTCTAAAAGAAAATAGAAAAGGTTAGAATATGCCTCAACCCAATTTAAGAGACCAGCCCTCCCTGGTGTAATTAGAGGAAGACCAACAGGAAAAGGTAATTACAGACCAATAGTTCTTATTGTACAGAGATTCTTATAGGTAGAATCCTTAACAACATATAACAATTCCTTAACAACATATAAGCAATTTCAATCCAGCAATATTTCAAAAGAATAAATACCACAACCTAATGGAATTTATCCTGGGAGAGCAAGACAGTTTCAATATTCAAAAAGCAACTGATACAATCCACCATATTACAGTCTAGGAAGAAAAGCAATGTGATTATTAACTGATGAGGAAAAAAACATTTGAAAAATTCCAGATTCATTTATGGTAAAAAACTCTCAGTGAATTAGGAATACATGGGAACTTTTCAGCTTGATGAAAAGCATCTATAAAATAACTACAGATAATTTCATACTTATTGATGAAAGATTGCTTTCCCACTAAGATTGAGAAGAAGGAAGATATTTCTAGTCTCATCAGTCATAATCAGTATTAAACTGGAAGCCCTAATTAGTTCAATAATTCAAGAAAAAAATGAAAGCTATACAAATCAAAAAAGAAAAACTAAAACTGCCTTTATATTCAGGCATTGTGACTGTATACATTTAAAACCCTAAGGATGAGATCGGGCGCGTTCAGGGCTTTTGCAAATGACGTATCAGATAAAGGGCTAGTTTCCAAGATCTATAAAGAACTTATTAAACTCAACACCAAAGAAACAAACAATCCAATCATGAAATGGGCAAAAGACATGAACAGAAATCTCACAGAGGAAGACATAGACATGGCCAACATGCACATGAGAAAATGCTCTGCATCACTTGCCATCAGGGAAATACAAATCAAAACCACAATGAGATACCACCTCACACCAGTGAGAATGGGGAAAATTAACAAGGCAGGAAACCACAAATGTTGGAGAGGATGTGGAGAAAGGGGAACCCTCTTGCACTGTTGGTGGGAATGTGAACTAAGCAGCCACTCTGGGAAACTGTGTGGAGGTTCCTCAAAGAGTTAAAAATAGACCTGCCCTATGACCCAGCAATTGCACTGTTGGGGATTTACCCCAAAGATACAGATGCAGTGAAACGCCGGGACACCTGCACCCCCATGTTTATAGCAGCAATGTCCACAATAGCCAAACTGTGGAAGGAGCCTCGGTGTCCACCGAAAGATGAATGGATAAAGAAGATGTGGTCTATGTATACAATGGAATATTACTCAGCCATTAGAAATGATGAATACCCACCATTTGCTTCAACGTGGATGGAACTGGAGGGTATTATGCTGAGTGAAGTAAGTCAATCAGAGAAGGACAAACAGTGTATGTTCTCATTCATTTGGGGAATATAAATAATAGTGAAAGGGAATATAAGGGAAGGGAGAAGAAATGTGTGGGAAATATCAGAAAGGGAGACAGAACATAAAGACTCCTAACTCTGGGAAACGAACTAGGGGTGGTGGAAGGGGAGGAGGGCCGGGGGTGGGGATGAATGGGTGACGGGCACTGAGTGGGGCACTTGACGGGATGAGCACTAGGTGTTATTCTGTATGTTGGTAAATTGAACACCAATAAAAAATAAATTTATTAAAAAAATAAAAAATAAAACCCTAAGGAATTTCTTAACCTCCTAAAAATAATGAGTTTAGCTAAGGTATGAGGTAGAAGGCAAACACAAAGATCAATTGTGTTTCTATATTCAATAAACAAGTAATTAAAAACAATGCCATGGACTGCAGCTTCAATAAATGAAATACTTAAATGTAACCAAATGAAACTGTAGTGTATCTATCTATATGCTAAAAACTACCAAACACTGATGAAAGAAAAAAAAAAAAGAAGACCGAATTAACAGAGAGACATTCTGTGGTCATCAATGAGAATTGACATAGGGGCACCTGCCTGGTTCAGACAGAAGAGCATGTGACTCTTGATCTCAGGGTCATGAGTTCAAGTCCCATGTTGGATGTAGAGATTTCTGAAACAATTTTTTTAAAAAAGAAGAATAAACATAGTAAGGGTGCCAAATTTCTCCAAACTGATCTATAGGTTTAACACAATTCCAATCAAGACCTCAGTAGGGCTTTTGATAGATACAGACAAATTAATTCAAAAGTATATGTGGAAAGGCAAAGGAGCTAGAATATCCATAGCAATTTTGAAAAAGAAGGATAAAGTTGGGGGAATCATGGGAATCATACAACCCAATTTTAAGACTTACTATAAAGAGGCAGTAATCAAAGATGTGTTATTATTGAAAGGACAAACCTATAAATCAATGAGACAGGGTGGACAATATACAGACCAACATAAGTATGCTTACTTATAAATGTAATGCAATGAGGAAAGAACAGTGTTTTTAAAAGTGTTAGAATTGTATATCAAATGAAAAATAAATAAAGGACTCAACCTAAACCTTATACTTTAAACAAAAATTAGCATGTAATACATTATAAATCTAAATATCAAACATAAAACTATAAGGTCTTTTTAGAATAAAATTTAGAAGAAAATCATGTGAGGCAAAAATCATTTAGGCAGAGTTCTTAGACATGACACCAAAAACCTGATATATCAAAGAAAATATTGAAAAACAGAATTTCAGCAAAATTAAAAACATTTCATTTGTATAAAAGAGACACTACTGAGAGAACGAAAGGTAAACTACAGACTGGGAGAAAATATGTGTTAATTATATATCTGGAATATGATTTGGGTTCAGAATATGTAAAGAACTCTCCAAGCTCAACAGGAAAACAATTCAATTTAAAAATAGGCAAAAGAATGGAAGTAATACTTCGCCCTCAAGAATAGCCTTCCTGGAAAATTATTTGCCTGTTTCTTATAAGATTAAACATACCTTTACAATCTGAGTCACAAATCCCACTCCCGGGCATTTAACCTAGACAACTGAAAATTTATGTTCATACAAAAACCGATACACAGATGCTTACAGTCCTTCTATTTATCACAGGCCCAAACTAGGAACAACCAAGATGTCTTGCAACTGGTAAATAGATAACCAAGTGGTGGAACATTCATATAATGAAATGCTATTCCTAACAAAGAGGCATGAACCCTCAATACACAATACTTACATGTATTTCAAAGGCATTTTGCAGAGTAAAAAAAAAGTCAATATCAAAGGTTATATGTAGTATGGTTCCATTTATATGACATTCTCAAAAACACAAACTACAGTCCTGGGAGGGGTTTTGACTACATGAGGATTACCTGCAAAATTTTTGCAGGTTTAGAACTACCCTATACCCTTATGATGGTATAGAAGAGGAAAATAATCTTTTTCTCTACCCATCTTTGGTCCTCCAGGTGAAGCCCTATCAATTTGACTGGCCAAAGACATATTAACAAATATATTAACATGTACATAGTACATGTACATGTGGGAACACCTAGTGATGAGTAACCCAAAGGGGTGGTTAGAAATGGGGGCTTAAACTCCATTTTAGGCTAAACAACGGAAATGGGGTTTGGGGCTTCTGAGCAGGGAAGCAATTTATGGGAAGGTGGTCAGGAAAAGTATGGTAAATGGGGGTTCTTTAGTAAGACTTGTTAAGCAGATGTTAGTGCCTTCTCCATCTGTAAGAGTTCTCCTTTGATAAGTCTTCTATTTTTTATAGTTTATTTAAATTCCATTTGCCAATATATAGTATAATGCTCAGTGCTCATCCCTGCAAGTGCCCTCTTTAGTGCCCGTCACCTAGTTACCGCATCCCCCCACCTCCTTCCCCTTCTGCAACCCTTTGTTTGTTTCCCAGAGTTAGGAGTTTTTCATGGTTTGTCTTCCTCTCTAATGGTTCCCTACTCAGTTTCCCTCATTTCCCTTATAGTCCCTTTCACTATTTCTTATATTCTCCATATGAGTGAGACTATATTGTCTTTCTCCAATTGTGATAAGTCTTCTATTGATGAGGGTCCTCCTCTTCCTGCTATGGGAGGGAGAGATATCTTCTACAAAGAAAAATTTCCTGTATAAAGGTAAATTTCCTTAATACAAGGAAAAGTTGTGCCCTATTTTTAGAGTTTTCCTGAACCTACTGGTTCTCAATGGCCATTAGCTCAAAGTAATCCATATGCCAAGAGCCATATTTTGGGATGGCATATTCTGGTACCCTTCAAGGATGATGGTTATATAAATCTATACTTATGTTAAAATTCAGAGACTTATACACTCTACAAGAGTATAACTTTACTATGTTTTAGTTTGAGCAATAAAAAATATTTATAAATATTAAAAACACATTAGGAAAAAGTAAACTTAAAATGTGAAAGCAATTTCGAGTCAGAAGTTCTTCATTCTAGATCACCATCCAATAAATCACCTTCAAATAAATTCATTGTTAATTCTTCTGTTCCAAATCTATTAAATGGGTATAATAATACCTAACCCAACTTTCTGGACAGTGTGGGTCTGGTTTGTTGTCTGGAGTCCCATTTATGTTCTTAAAAAGCATTAAGAATGTCAAAGGATTTTCATTTTTATGGGCTATGTTTAGTATTTACAATATTCAAAATTAAAATGAGGAACACATATCAATATTTATTAACTTATTTTAAAATAACAACAAATACATTATATATTAACACAAAGAATACTTTTAATACAAGTTATTTTCCAAATCAAAGAAAATAATAAGAAGAATAGAATTGTTTTAAATATTTCTAAATCTCAGGGTACCTGTGTAGCTCAGTCGGTTAAGTGCCTGCCTTCAGCTCAGGTTATGGTCCTGGGATCCTATGATCAAGCCCCACATTGGGCTCCTTCCTAGGTGAGAAGTTTGCTTCTCTCTCTCACTCTGCCTCTCCCTCTGCTTGTGCTCTCTCTCTCTCCCACTCTCAGATAAATAAAATCTTAAAAGGATATATTTCCAAATCTCTTCATGTACAGCTTAATGGAAGACAGCTAGATTCTTAATAGTTTCTTGTCTCTGGGGCCTCTAGGATCTCAGACCACGCTCTGGGAACAACTGCTTTACAGAATAGGAGAAAGAAATACTCAATGAATCTTTATACACAAATAATTAATGTGTTTTAAACAGGTATGTGTTGTAGATTCCTAAACAGAACTGAAAGACAT
The DNA here is from genome assembly GCF_048418805.1 of Vulpes vulpes. Taxonomy (NCBI): domain Eukaryota; kingdom Metazoa; phylum Chordata; class Mammalia; order Carnivora; family Canidae; genus Vulpes; species Vulpes vulpes. Next base: position 84,988,128 of record NC_132789.1, read on the forward strand.
TTGTTTCTATATGAATGAGAATACATGGAAGGAAATTGTCGTAGCCCAAAAAAACTAAAATCTTCTCTGACCCCAAATCCCATACACTTTCACTATACCACATTGACTCTCAAGTGCCTTGCTGGGGACATTACAAATCTTGAGTATTTTGCCCCACTCTGGACCGTATTGGAAGATATATTAAATACTTCTGGAATCATTTGATATTTTTACTGTCTAAAAATGCTATTCTTATTTAGCTTGTTGTTTTCCCATTTTCCTCTTAATTTTTTCCCCTAAATTAATGTCTTCCCAAATATTTTCTGAATTTTTCTGAATAACAACAGCTGTTCATTCCCAGGTTGGCTATGACCCCAAAGCAGCAATGGCACCAAGCCAATGTTCTCTCCTTGACAGCATCAAGAAAATTAACATTTTCTGGATTCTTCTTACTGCTAGGTCCTTTTCATATTTGAAATCACAGGAAATGTTAGAAGAGTGAAGTTAAATGAAAATAGTACACCTTCTGGACTTTTTGCTTTGGCATATTTAAGAATATTGGAATGTTCCAAATGTCATTAATAAAGAATATATCTGGAAAAAAGAATAGTCTAAATGTTAATATATATTATAAAACTAAAGAATTTGAAATGTCCTTGAGAGACTATTTTATTGTGCATCCTTTATACAGTAACACACTGCTGTGAAAATTGTATCAAATTGCTGCAAATATTTCTCATCAAAGGAGAAAATTCACAAACTTCCTAAGTAGCCCATTGTAATAGTTTTTGCTATTTAACACACTGCTTCAAAATATATTTTTTTAGCTTATTATTCTGTGAGCCATCAATTCAGGCTAAGCTCAAATGACTTTTTTTTAAAGATTTTATTTATTTATTCATGAGAGACACACAGAGAGGGCAGGGGAGCAGAGACACAGACAGAGGGAGAAGCAGGCTCCATGCAGAGAGCCTGACATGGGACTCGATCCCAGGTCTCCCGGATCAGGCCCTGGACTGGAGGTGGTGCTAAACCGCTGAGCCACCCGGGCTGCCCTCAAATGATTGGTTCTTCTGGGCTCAGCTGGCCTCATGCATGTCCCATCAGGTGGGCATTTCTGCAACACTAGGTCTCATCCCCTACCATGTTAGCCCACCCACTGGGTAGTTAGAATTTTGCAATAGAAACAAAGCAGATCATCACAATTCTCTTGTAGCCTAGACTTGTACACTGTCACTGATGCCATATTCTTCGGTCAGGGCCAGTCTATTCGCCAGAGCAATCTTCAGCCCAGATTGAAGGTGTAAGGGAGTAGAATCCATCTCTGAATGGGAAAAAAAAAAACTGCTAAATAACATGGTAACGGTATGTTTATAGGAAGGAGCATAATATAGCCAGTTTTTCAAATAATCTACCATACCCATTTTATGAGATCCAGAAAGCTACTCTGTCAATTTTCAGCACAAGAAAGAGATCATAAAGATGTGGGGGCAAAAATAAGAAAATGTACGGGAAAATATCTAACTATATACAAGGAGGGACACTTTTGTTGGTGGTAACAGAAAGATGGGGGAAAAAAAGAAAAAAGATGGGAAAAGCTGAGTGCTAAGGAAAATAAACAGCACTTTGATCTCCATTGTGTAGTTACAGAGGGTATAACTAGGAGTAATGGAGAGTGAAATTGAGAAAAAAGAAAACTTGAGCAGACATCTATACAAGTTCCAAGAGTAAAGATGATTATTATTCTATAGAATAATCTTGCAGACTAAGCAATGTTTTGTGCATTGCATAAGCACTTGAGGAAAGCCTGTAAAACCACACTTTTTAATTCTACAAGGAAGAAACTTGCTTTATAGACTGTGTGTGTGTTTCACCTTCTCCCATTCTGTACTTATCTGCTGATGTCACTGATTACAGGTCTGTGGACAGACCCTCATCAAGTCATACCTGGTATGCAACTCAGTCAGCCACCCTGCTTCTTGTCCTTTCTCCTTCCTACAGCAATACTGAGAACTGAATTCCAAAAGTATCATCTTGGAATTACACTCTCCTGAACAGTTTAGTGTTTCATTGTCAGGCAATGATCATTAATTCAGCTCCTATCACATGCTAGGTGCTGGATAAAAACTGATTTGTTATATAAAATATCATCAACTTCTAACCTAATAGCTTCTTTTTAACCATTTCAAAGAAGTTTCTTATCTGTTAGTGAATTGAGTCTGGGAATTGGCTGCGCAGATATTGTCCTCTCCCTTCTCTGCATGTGGATACTAAGGCACTGTAAAATATATGGAAGTGACTAAGGCCATGTAGCCAATTATATGTCCAGTTCCCCAAATTAGAAAAACAAACAAAGAACAAAAAAAATAAGACTATAAGGTCTGAGGCAGAGATGAAAAATATAACTTATGCTATTTGCATTATACCTGGTCAAAATTGGATCTTCTAAATCATCTTTCACTTACAAAATACTTATGAATAGGGGAGCCTGTGTGGCTCAGTTGGTTAAGCCTCTGACTCTTGGTTTCAGCTCAGGCTCTGATCTCAGGGTTGTGAGGTCAAGCCCCGCAGAGCCTCAGCATGGAGTCTGCTTGAGATTCTCTCCTTTTTTCTCTCCTTCCCCCTTGCCCCTCCCACCACTTATTGTCTCTCTAGCTCTCAAATAAGTAAATAAGTAAAATCTTCAAAAATATACTTATGAATGTGAACCCTCCTCCCATGGAAAATGTGGTTCTTCCTTCTACAACTTTCTCCTCTCTTCAAGGTGGTCTTTAACACTCACCTCCACCAAGGAATTTCCTAGAGAATCCTTGGTTACAAAAAAATATTTTACACAGATAGATTGAATTAAGGAAAAAAAATGGTCCTATAGATTTTATTTGAACCTCACATGGTGGTTCTTGTGAGTGGTCATGTTTTAAAATAAACATCCTTTTCAGATGAAGGATCAAGTCTGACTCTGGAAAGTTAAGGGATCCTCAAGGATCATAGCTAGTGGAAGAGTCAGTATTATCATTGGAGAAACCAGGGAATTTCCTTCTACAGATCACAGGCTGTAATCACTCATCGTGGTTTCCCCTTGGGGCCTGTGAATCTTTCTATACATCGTTGCATATTCCTTCTGTTTCTACAGCCTTTTATTGGAGCATGCTCTCATAACCGCCTAGTATGGGCTTAATTGTGCTCCCACTCTTCGTATGTCAAAGTGACGGCCCTCAGTACCTCAGTGTAACCATATTTGGAGATAAGTTCTTTAAAGAGGTGAATAAGTTAAAATGAGGTCCATAGAGTAGAACTCTAATCCAATATGACTGATGTCCTTATAGAAAGAGGGGGAGATGGCAGGGCTGTGCATGTGCAGAGGGCACAGGGAGAAGGCCACCATCTTCAAGCCAAAAAGAGAGACATCAAGAGAAACCAAACCTGCCAACACCTTGATCTTAGACTTCTGGGCTCCAGAACTGTGAAGATGTACATATCTGTTGTTTAAGGCACCTAATCAGTGGTATTTTGTTATGGAAGCCTGAATGGACTCATACATCAACTTAACCTGAGGCTGGAGTCATGCTTCTTCCCACTCCTTAAATATGAGTATGCTACTTTTATAAGAGGACTCTTCTCATTTCCTGGCAGTTTTTGTCCCAGCATAAAAGTTTGAGGGCTTTCCAAGATCTTTAGAAGTCAGAAAGAAAATATGTAAGCTTTTGCTATGTTATTCTTTCTTCAAGATAAATCCGTCAAATGATCTCTGCACTAAATCAACTGTAGAAGGTTTTCAGGTAAGGAGAGGGGAAAAAAAAATAAAAAAGGAAATCTGATCAAAAGAGTGTTGTTTTTCATGACTTTCCTGTGGCTTAAGGCTCTCAGACTAACAAAGATGAAGATCTTAGGTGTCTTTTCAATATTTAAATGCTTATTGGGATCTAGGAAAGCGTTGGTGAGGTGGACTGCATCTGCTATGTGACTACAATAACAAAATGTATTGCTGAAATAGAATCTGTTCTTTCCTCCCTATGTGCCTTTTCTCCTTCATCCTGGAGGCATGTGGCCTCACCAGCAGGTTAGCCTCCAACTGAAGGACGGAATATGCATGGTGAAACGCTTAGCCATGCCAGGTAAAGTCTCTGTGGTTCTTCTTGTTTTCTACCAGTGTCTTTATTGTTTCCTGATCATGTTTGAAGGGCAGCACTGACTTCTTTTTCCAGCCTTGGAAGGACTCGATCATTTTCCTAAAGAATGAGTTTTAGAAATACAGGGAACAGATGAGACATGGAGTAATGGTTCTTATGGTATCAGAGCTCTGGCAAGGGATTATAGGGGAAATAACTCAAACCAATGCCATTCACACCTGCCAGATTTTTGGTCAAGTAATGTGCCAAATATTTGACAGAATAGTGATGAATGAACAATGAGAATGTTTAGAAAATATTAAAAACTGCTTTATTTTGAGAACTGCTCAGCACCCAGACAAAACATAACTTGATACATTAGAGCCACAATTTAGGGGAAAAAAATCATATACCTACTGCTCCTCAGGCAAATATGAGTAGCACAACAGATTGAAGTATAGGTACATTCCTTCTAAGGAACCTATGGAATTCTGGGCCTGTCACAGCTGCATTTCTGATCTGATGTGACACTCAATTCCAGGTCTCTTGTCAGAACTTCAGGGAAACAAAAATTACTTCAGAGGACTGGATCTGTAGGAGTTCTCTTTGGATCTGACTCTGCAGGAACTGGCCAAGATAAATCCTGTATTTTCTTGCAACAAACAAATTCCTCTCATGTGACATTATAATTGAAATGGACTTCTAGACTGCATAGGAATCAGGACCCTCTTCAGAACTTAGAATAAAATTCCAGACTTCCCCAAGGACCAAACCAGCCTCTAAGGCTGGTGGGTGGAGGTGGGTTGGAGGTGAAGCATATCCTTCAACCTATGCCAAAGCAGGAAAAAAAATCCTCAGTCAAGAATCCCTCCTACAAATACCTATAAATTTATTTTTCTATGCTGCATCACTACTAAGCCCTAGAATGGCTAAACATTTGTCAGCTGAATTCACTTCTTTGCCCTTCATGGTTATCTTGTGGAGGTAACAGATAAGAAGGCATAGCATACCTTCCATCTGAAATCTAACATTCTTTCCGCTCTCTGCACCTCATCAATATGGAGAAGACTATGGTGTCAGAGGGAGGATTATGATCTGAAGGGGAGGAAAATATGGAGCTTGCCCTCTCTGCCTTAAAGCTTCAAAGTGCATATAAATAATTCAAAACGTAGATTATTAACTTGTTCATAAAGTTAACTTTTGCTAGAAATCCAGTATGCCAGTATAAATGAAAGAACTTTTTCTCAAAGAGAATCAGAAAACATGGAAAACATAGAGTTCTATTTTCAGATTGATTTTCAGCAAAGAACTTTTAAAGCTTTTTAGCTACTTTTTATTATAAAAGTAATGCCTGCTTCCTATATAAAACAACATTTGAGACAATACAGAAGAATATACAGAACATATGATATTCTCCTTTCCCTCTGCTCTCGTTTTCTGAATTTAATTCTCTAGAGAAAAGAACTTTTAACAATCTGATGTATAGGCTTATGCAAATGTTTGTGAGTTTAGAAATATACATCCCATACCTAGTTGAATTACAGTAGTGGACCTTTTATAAAACAGAATATATAGATCTACTTCATTATTTTTAATCACTGCATAATATTCTAGTACTTGAATTGTAGTAAAACTTATCTAACCAATCCCTAAAGATGAAAATTTAGGTTTTCCCACACTTAGGCTTTTAAAAGAACATAAATACTATGCCCATGTACGCAAGCATGTGTTATATGCTGTTTTCTCCTATAATTCTTATTCCTAAAATTGGAATCCATAGTTAAAAGGGTACTAGTGATTAAAATATTGACATATGTTGGGGAGCCTTGGTGGCTCAGTGGTTGAGCGTCTGCCTTCAGCCCAGGGCATGATCCCGGGGTCCTGGGATCGAGTCCCACATCAGGCTCCCAGGATGGAGCCTGCTTCTCCCTCTGCCTGTGTCTCTCCCTCTCTCTCTGTGTGTCTCATGAATAAATAAATAAAACCTTTTTAAAAAATATTGACATATGTTGACAAATTGTTCCAGAAAGTTGCACTGAACCCAGCAGTGCTGTATAAGAGTACCTAATGCCTTCATTCTCACCCACACTGGATAGTACCAGTCATTTTGTCTTTTGCCAGTCAGAGAGGTAAAAAGTTACATCTCCTGGTTATTTTTATTTGTCTTTGTTCCATGAAGTTGAACATATTTTATTTGATATTGTGCCTTTATATTTCCTGTTCTGTAAGTTGCCTGTACATATTCTTTGCCTCTTTAGAAAAATGTTATTTTTTTATTTATCATACTGATATGGAAGAGTGAGCTCTTTTTACTTGAAGGATGTTAGCTTAAATTTTATGTACTATATCCGGTGAATAGATTTTGTTAATATTTTGGGAGTCTTTCTGTTCATTTACAAGATTTAAATTAGGATGTATTAAGTGTGAATCAGTTCCTTTCATTGTGACTTCTAGATTTTGTGTCAGGCTTAGGAAATTCTTCCAAGATTATCATAATATTCGTTTGCATCTCATCCCAATATTTCTATGATCGCATTTTAAAAAAGACATTTAAACCTTTAACTCATCTGGAATTCACTTGGGTGTTAAGCTTTGAGGTAGGGATCCAATTCTATTTTTAATAGCTATGTTACTGTTCAAACATCAGTGACTGAATAATCATATCTCAGGGATTTGCAATGCCATCTTTCTCACATAATGTATTCTAATAAAGGTTTTAGCCTATTTATTCATTAGTCTGCACCACTGGATTATCTATTCTTTTATGGGTACCACATTATTTTAATTATTGTAGCTTTATAAAAACTTTAAAATCTGATATGAATATTTCCTCCTGACTATTCTTTCCAAATTTCTCATCTAAGTCTCAGATATTTATACATCTAGATGAAATTTATGAAGTTTAAAGGAAGCTATGTTATGATTCACACTGGGATTTCATTTGCTTTATAGATTAAGAAGAATTTATATCCTTAAATCTTCCTATGCAGGAATAAAGATAGTCTCCCCTTTAAAAGACATTATTTCTCACACTTATAGTTTATCATTTTTTAAAAGAAGTGCTGTATATTTTTTTAATATTTCTAGACGTTTTTTGTTATTATTTCTTTACCTGGAATATATTTATTCAAACATCTTTGATACCTGCTTATTGACATTTGTAAAGTAATTTTTAACTAGTTCTCAACTAAACTTCTAAAATAGAGTCCATACGGGGGTTTTTCCCCTCCTGGCATGCAGTCATAATATAATTTGCAAATAATCTACCTTCCTTGAATCTAAACTCCAAGAATGCAGCCCATTCATCTTTCCATGGCAGTATATCCTAAGAGCCACGTTATATGGCTGACACCTAATAGGCTTTCAATCAACATTTGTGGAATAGAATGGATGAAATAATGTGTTCCCCTTTGTAGCAATGTTTTACATGTTTCTTCATTAATCTTAAACACTACCAATTATAGTGGGTATCACTGTTATATTTCTGACTTTAATTGTAATATATCAGCTGCTTCGTTCTTTATCATGACACTTGTAGTTGGCATACATATTTTTTCATGTGAAGGAAATTTCTATTTATTCCTATTTCTCTAAGAGTTTTTCTTCTTGAATCAGGAATGGGTAAAGAAATTTTTCAAATGTCATATCAGCATATGTTGAAACCATCATTTGTTTTTTTTCTCCTTTGACTTATTAATATGCTGAATATTAGTAATGCATTTTTAAATATTGAATCAGTTTGGATTTCTGGACTTAATCCCAATTGGCTATGGTGAATTATTCTTTTAATGTACTGCTGGATTCTATTTGCTAATATTTTATTTAGGAATTGCATCAATATTTCTAAGTAAGATTGGTCTTTAGTTTTCTTTTTTGTACTTTTTTTAGATCAGCATTATGGGCTTAGACTAGAAATAGAAAAGGAGTCAGTTTACTTCCTTTGCGTTGTAGAACATTTTAATAGTAGCCGATCAATTCTGACTTGGAGGTCTCCTTCCCCCAGTTCTGCTTGTCTGAGGAAGAGTTAACCTCAATCCTTCTAGGGGAAATCTTCCCTTTCCAGGTTTGGGCTATTGTTCCAGTATCTGGTCCTTCCAGGTTTGGCAGTTTTTGTAGCTTCTGCCCTCCTTGATCAGAAAGCTTCTAGAATGTGTGTACTATGTGTGTGTGTGTGTGTGTGTGTGTGTGTGTGTGTGTATTTGAGTACTTAAGGACATTTTCCTTCCTTGTTTAGACCAAATTTGAATTTCGCCACATGATTCTCCATTCTGTGTTCCACATGTTTATTTTTATCACTCTTGTTGGTATAAACATGTACTGCATATTATTAAAGATACTGATTAAATACTACGCTTTTGTTATAATTAAACATTTAAAGAGATATCCACTGGAAAAGACTATCACTCAAGCTTTATTGTAATAATTTTGAAGCACTTTTGGTTATCATTTGAGAGGGAGGTACAAGATAAAATCAGAGTTGCAGGTGCAGTTGTTAGTTTGCTCAAAATTCTGACATGGTCACAATATCTAGAGACACTGTTAAAGAGACCACACTGTTTAAATCTGTGGTTTGGGACAAACTCTCCCCTATGGCATGCAGCAGGTAAGGTGATGCTGGTTTCTGGTATTTCATTATGTCAGAATACTGATGTGTCATTAATATCAAAAGAAGAGCACTTTTGTTGCTGTAATACTATTTTGATTTTTTTTATAAATCCAAAATCTAGATGATTTCTGCCTTAGAATGCCTCTAGAGAATTATATATTTCATGAAGTTTCACCTGCAAGCAAAAGTATATTCCTTCAAAAACATTCTTCATTGTTTAAAACATCTCCAGTGCATCTTACTGTTTTTATTCCAAGTATTTGCATTACCAATGAGACTGAGCATATTATACTTATTGTCTCTTTCCATTTTTTTTGTGAGGCCAGTTTGGGTTCCTTCTACAATTAGAATTCCTTCCCAAAGAAGCCCATGGAAAGAGGATTTGGGAGAATAGTGTGGAGAAGGGATAAAAGGAGGGCTGCAGAGCCCAAATCAAGTCCTTCCCCTGATGCTTAATCATCTCTTCCCCCTAGAACTAGATTCTTTCTGCTACTCTTATTTTTTCCGTGAGGGCTAGACCTAATCTCTAGGTCTCTCCCTTCCAATGATAATCTATTTTAACCAGGGCTTCTTTTTAATCATCCAACTGAGTTATACTCAGGCATGAAAGACAAAAGAAATTCAGCCCTAGACCCTGTGTTCCTTGGTGGAAATTGCTTCTGAGAAAGCAATATAGAAGACTATCACTATATAATTTCACCTTTTAAGGTAATTATGAAAAGAGTAAGCTATTTTGTTCTCATATTAAAATCGCTAAACACTTTGATGGACAAGGCCAAGTATTAAGCCTTTTAAAAATTTCTCTTTCTTGGGATCCCTGGGTGGCTCAGCAGTTTAGTGCCTGCCTTAGGCCCACGGCATGATCCTGGAGTCCTGAGACTGAATCCCACATCAGGCTCCCTGCATAAAGCCTGCTTCTCCCTCTGCCTGTGTCTCTGCCTCTCTCTCTCTCTCTCTCTCTCTCTCTCTCTGTCTGTCTTTCATGAATAAATAAATAAAATATTTTTTAAAAAGTTTCTCTTTATTACATTCTCCAAACAGTCTATATTAATCAGTAAAATCCTACAGTGATTACAGTGAGTCTAAGAGCACTTTCGGAGAGTGTAAAATACTGTAGGCAAATGTAAGCACAAAAAAAGCAAGGGCCACAATTTTAATATCAGACAAATGCGCTTAGCAAAAGAAACACATCTCTCCTGCAACTTTATTCATGGATGATGTGATCTAAATAGAAGATGTAACTGTTGTGTAACTTTGGTAAATCCTCAAGTGTAAATAAACAAATGAAACCAGAAGAACAGGACATGTAAAGTATGAGTGTTATCAGAACCAGGGACCATGGTGGGAAAAGAAAGGGAAGAAGGAGAGATTGCAATGATTTGAATGAGAGACAGCAGCATCAGTGGACTGAAAATTTTACTGGTCTGGTGACCAGTCCCAGCAGTATGTTGAAACCTCACTGGATACTGTCTGAACTTTATTCAGAGAAGAATGCAACTGTCTGTTCATGTGTGTGATGAATGAGGATAAGTTGACCTGAGTTTGAAAGGTAAGAGCTAGGAGAGGAGTAATATAGATGTTAGTGACAGTGGAAGGTTAATGGTTTGGAAATGACAAAAAGGAGCAATAGGAAAGGAAACCCCACCCCTCATGACCAAAAGGAAGTGAGAGAATAAAGTGCTACCACTTGAGATGTCACCTGCAGAAGCTAGATCCTCGGGGTCGAGGCAGGTTTTTGGTGAGGCATAAGGAGAAGGAAGCACACAAAGAAACAGTTGAGATATGAGGAAAAACTGATAACTCTGGAAGGATAGTTTCAGGGGACACAGAAGAGGCCTATGAGATTTGCAGAGACTTGGGACTAGATCCATAAAGCCTTATAGGAAGCAAAGGGTAATGGCTAATGTCATAGGAGTCAAAGTGACAAAATGACACAGAGGAAGCATCTGTCAATTTAGTCCCATTTTGAGAGAGTGGAAACTGCCTGAGGCCAGAGGCTTTGGCATTTAAAAATATCCAGTGTCTGCCATAAACAAGATCACTTATTCAGTATTAGTGACTTAAAATCATAATCATATAGAAAGCTAAAAGTAATTTCAACTAATTCCCTTTTACTCATGATTGACCCATTTGGTTTATAATAGGTTTTTGATATCATAGAAAGATATGTGGTCTCAGTTCCCAGCTCCTTTGTTCCCAAATACTAAAACCCTTGGAATTTCCTGAGCAATAAGAGTAACGGAATTGTCACATGTTCTAATGAGTCTGCCCATGGCAGGCCTCTAGACAGCCTCAGGATGGGCGCTAGTTACCAGAAAGACTAATCCTTGATTGAAGTTTGGAACTTGCAAATCCATTCCCCAGCCTCGGGAAACAGGAGAGGGACTGGAGATTTAGTTTATCATCAATGGCCAATGACTTAATCAGCCATGCTTACCTAATGAAATCTCCATAAAAAACCCTGTGTGACAGGGATGAGAGGGCTTTTGGGTTGCTGAATGCTTCCATGTGTGGGGCTGGTGGTACACCCTGGATCCACAAGGTCCTATGCTCTAGAGTCTTCCAGACATCACTCTTTGTACCTCATCCTCTGGTTTATTCGTATTCTTTTTAACAAACTGGTAAATGTAAGCAGAGTGTCTTCCTGAGTTCTGTGAGCTGTTTTGGCAAGTTATTGAGCCTGAGAAGGGTCATGGGAACCTCTGACTTATAGCCAGTCTGGTCAGAAGTACAGGTGGCCCAGGACTTGTGGCTGACATCTGAAGTGGAGGCAGTCTTGAGGGGCTGAGCCCTTAGGCTATGGGCTCTAATTCCAGGTAACTAGTGTCAGAATTGAATTGACTTTTTGACACTGTGTTGGTGTCAGAGAGTTGTAGAAGTGCTACTGAGAAAACATCATATATTTGATGTCAGGAGGAAAAAAAGCAACCCTGAGTTACTCTTTTATTGTTAGCCTAAACAACACAGAATGAAGTAAAATGAAATTGAATTCCAACTCTACTGAGATATACTCTCTAGTATCTCCTACACTGAAATTCAGTCATATATTGTCATTCCAAAGTCAAATAGCAATAATTGTGACCACAACGGAAACCTAACTTTATGTGTGCCTCGTATTGTCTAAGAAACGACAATCTTCCTTTCTCTATATCCTCCAGATAATTTTTGAACTATTCCCAAGATTGGACTTTCTACTTAATTTAGCTTGTAAACTTCAGGATCATTTTGAGGTCAAGCTTGTTAGGATGCTCCTATTGAAATGAATAGCATTCCTAGACTGTGCTGTAATACTCCAAAATATTAAGTGAGGAAAGAAGTTCAGGGTATGTGCCGACCATGTAAGCTCCACACGAAATAAATGTGTCATTGATTTTTATTGCAATTATGGTATGAATTTCAACTGATCAACAAGGATAACTGTTTGAGACTTTGAACATCTTTCTGATAAGAATTTTAAAGGAATGAATCATCTCTTTATAGTCAAAAAATAAGACAATACATAAATTACTTTTTCCCTCAGAATTTCTCTTTGTAGATTACACTATAGTTCTTCATTGGCATAGACGTATGCTATAGAAGTAAATAAATATCTCATCTTTGTCCTGTTTCAATTCAAATAAATATTCTGAACCAAGCATGACTCTCAGATACTTTATAGTAAAGAGTTCTGAAACATTCATCCATTCTTCTATCTCCCTTGAAAGTAAATAACATGATAGTTTTAACCTACATTGTTGATGTGAGATATTTTCCTCAATCTTTCCTATAGAGTAAATTTGGAAATAGAGGAAAATTTTGAATTTAGTATCTTCCAGTTGCAACAAATTTATTAAATACGGTTCATAAATGCCAATGTGAATCTCTTAGGATTAATAGATGATTTTAGAAGACATCCAAAACTTAAATCTATTATAATCCTATAAAATCAATGTGCTAACAAAAAGTTTCCCTATGGCAAGCTAATTATAGAAACTAGAATTATTGAAAATATAAACCTTTAGCATGAGTATCTTTAAATGATCAAAAATGTTTCTACTCGTGCTATTAACCCATAACATATACTGAATTATCTGAGCATTGTTAAGAATTAGTCAATGTAATCTTAGAAGAAAAAAATTATGCTCATTAGCGATGGTTTTACATTAAAGAAAGAGAACTGAGGTGCTGATATAACTTTCTTAATAAATAAGATACCTTTTCAATCTCTATCACCTATTTCTCCTCCCCTATTCTATACTGAATTTCAATCTGTAACATATGCACTTTAAATGTGATGCCAGAGATATGTGAATATGTGAATAAGTGAGCAGGTGTTGCTGTTAAAATTAGAAAAAGAAAATGGGAAAAAAAGGAAGAGTTTATCACATCTCAATTTACATTAGCATAAAAACACAATGACATTTATATTTTATTTGAGGTGGAAGGGTCATATGGAAATTTGACTTATGACTACATTGCTCACAACTATGTGAATTAGTAGAATTTAAAGCTTAATGTGTATCAATGGACACATATCAGTTTCACTGTGAAAAAGAAGAAAAGGTATTGGTATCTTCAAAGGTATCTTTAAAAAAAAGAACAACAGCAACAGAAAAGAAAAAGCTAACATCACAGCACAGTTTAAAACAGTAATTATCTCTCATTAGCAATTGATATTATATTACATCAGGAAGTGAATTAGAGTCTCTGAAGCTCTCTAAAAATATTAACTTACTGAATTCAAGGTAATCCACAAACTGTTGGATATATGCCCAGGTGCTTTTGGAGGGCAGTAGAATTCTGAATGTAAGAAATAACAATGCAGTCATGGCAATTTAAAAAGCTGCAAGTTATGGGAATTTAAAATCAAATACGAATTTAAAACTAACTAAAATTTTCTTTAAAATGTCACAATGTAGGGCAGCCCCGGTGGCGCAGCGGTTTAGCGCCGCCTGTAGCCCAGGGCGTGATCCTGGAGACCCTGGATCGAGTCCCATGTCAGGCTCTCTGCGTGGAGCCTGTTTCTCCCTCTGCCTGTATCTCTGCCTCTCTCTCTCTCTCTCTCTCTCTCTGTGACTATCATAAATAAATAAAAATTTTAAAAAAATCTTTAAGAAAATAAAATAAAATGTCACAATGTGAAACCTTTTATTTATTTTTTTGCCAGCATATTGACATTTACATTTTCATATAAAATCATTTTCTCTACATAGTATGTTACTCTAAGCAGCTTTCAGATAAGGTGATCTCATTTTAAAATGCTCCATGTGGAACCCACAGAAATCCTATACTTTCATTAGTTTGCTTGAAGAAAATTAATTTAATAATTTCAATATACAAAAGGATACTGTTCTGCTTTTCACAGAGAATCTGATACAATTGGACAATAATATCAAGATAATCAGGATGGGCCAACTCAATGGAAGATAGTTGGTTGTGTTTTCTTTTAATATACAGTACTTCCATTGATACCAGATCCAGCAGATTTTCAGTAATGCATGAAAAACTCGACAAATGTAAATCAGGTTTTCATGTAGATCCCCATCAAGCTTGGACCATGTCCAGAATTCAAGCTAGTATTAATGAATAAACTATACTGTATCTAACAGCAGACAGTCTTGCTCAGTCAAGCTTGCTGAATTTTTGTCTTATGCAAAATGTCAAAAATATATCTTTCCAATGTGTCCACTTTATTATATACTAGTTCAGGAGCGCTGACTCCTCTCAACCATTCCAATCACCAATCTCCAAGTCTTAAGACTTTATCAATCATGTTGAAATATTTTTTTTTGTTCAGTACTATTTTAGAATTTCTTCCAAAGGGTCAATTTGTTTTTCTTTCTTTTGGAGAGGGAAAGACTGGGGTGACCACAGAATGGTGAAGAAGAGCAAACAAGCTTGTATTACCATATCCTATCAAACTTTATGAATATCTCCATGACAAGACACAGAATAATAGATACTTTCAAAAGGTGGCATTTGCCTCCAGATAACACTATTTAAAACAGGATATCCTGGTCTCTCAATCGCCTGACAAGAACTCTATTTGGATAAAATAGACCATATGTTTTCCAGGATGGAAAACAAAGACATGAAGGATTTAGTGGGAAGTTATTAGACATTCCTCACAAAGATGAAGGAAAGCAGCAGAAATGTCTTAGAGCTGCACCCTGAAGGAGCGTGTCACAACAGATTTAGGAAATGATAATCTGAGCCACAGAGAAATATTTAGCTAGTGGAAGGGAGAATGCATTTTCCAACCATGAAGCTATTTAACATTTAGTTCTGTGGAGCGAAAAGTTTATAGGGGAAATTCTTTGGCTTCCCTGCTAAGATAATTCCCTGAGGATGCCTCTTCAAGTCTTATCTTAAAATACACCACTGAATCTTGGAATAGTAATGATTTTCATTACTTTTATGGGTATTTGTCAATTTTTTTCAAGTTTGAGTATGTGAATTATTTATTACCCCCAAATAATGAGGGGAATATTCACAGATACTATTTAACAAGTATTCCTTCATTCTCAATTCATTTAGAATAAACATTTGCTTGGTACTATTGCATATGTAATCATGAAGAAGGATAATATTAGTAAATTAAAAACGACTTCTACATCCTGAGCATAAACATGATTGTACTAGTGATTCTCATTAGGTATTTTCATCTGATATTGGTAATGTGCTTGTTATCATTACTAATCAATACCATAAGACCTTTAATTCTTAACTAACAGTTATCAAACGACTTCTACCTATTGAACACCATACTAGGCACTGAAGAAACAGAGTTGATCAAGTAAAATATCTATGAAATACAATATGTTTTAAAGAGCTAAAGGTGATAAATAATCTGTCTATAAGCAGACATTTATTAAGTACCTAATATGTTCCAGAAACTATGGCTAGATGCTAAAAATTTAAAAATGCATAAGAAAGAAAAATTGCTGCCCCACAGATCATACAGTATAGTTTAAGAGGAAATCAGTTAAGGATAATTGCAATGAAATATGATAAATTCTGACAAGGAGGTGACGATTACTAGTAGGAGCACATAACTGGCCAACCAAACAACTTAAGGCAATCAAGGAGTAAAGGCCTCCAGGAGGAAGTGTCTATCTAGGTTGGGACCTAAAGAATTATTGGCAGTTACAAGGTTAAGGAAGAGTGGAAAGGGGAAAGGGAGCATAACAGGCAGAGAAACCATGTGTGAAGATCCAGAAGAAGATGAAGGATCTGAAAAAAGTGTACCATGCCAGAGTGTAGTCTTTAAGAGTGGAAGTGACAAAAATTGAGGATAGAGAGAAGCAGGGGCCAGATCCAAAGGACCTGGATCACTACCTTAATGGGATTGGTCTTCATTTTAACATCAGTGGGGAATTATTTCAAGTTTTAAGTATAGGAACAATTCATCAAACTTACCCTTGGAAATATTACAGGGACTGCACTGTGGAGAATGGATTGAGTGAAAAGCAGAGAGATCAATTAGGCTTCTGTAACAGTAATTCAGGTAAGAATAATGATGGTATTAGGGATGGTATTAGGCATTAGGGCACTGTGGATGTAGGGGGAAAAAAGACAAATTTAAGAGATAGAAGACGTGATGGCATTTCTGAGTGGTAAATGTGGAGAGAGAGAGAGAGAGAGAACATGAAAGAGGCAAGGCTAGAGTAACCCTCATTTTTTTGATTAAGGCCACCTTCCAGTAGGAAGGTGCGAATCGTATATTCAAGGAATCCAGAAAGAGGAACTACTTTAGAAGGTGGGAAGGTGGGAGTTGAGTTTTGGATATGCTGAATTTCGGATGCATGTAAACCCTCTGAGTAATAATATCTAATAGGCAAATGGTCTAAAGAACATGTAGAGAAGCCTAATTTAGAAGAATCAACTTGGCAGTCTAGTATTTCAATCCAGTAGAGTATGTGATCATAGAAGCCAAGACACAGGGACACCTGGGTTGCTCAGTGGTTGGGCATCCGCCTTTGGCTCAGGGCATGATCCCAGGATCCGGGATGGAGTCCCACATCGGGCTCCCTGCATGGAGCCTCCTTCTCCCTCTCCCTGTGACTCTCCCTCTCTCTCTGTGTCTCTCATGAATTCTTTAAAAAAAAAAAAAGAAGAAGAAAAGACACAAAAGTGCCTCAATAATAGTAATCATCAGAGACCTGCAATTCTCTCCCTGTGAGCTTCCCTTGCCGCTGCCCCTGGGCCTGTATGTAGGGCAACTCCAAGGTGTCAAAGAGGTAACATCCACCCAAAAAAAGTCTGTCAGCTGATGCTATATAGGAAACTGGTAGGTAAATACCCCAGTCTGCTTGTGCCTTTTTTGCAATCTGGGATTTGCTCTACACACTGTCCCAGAGTTCCCCAGTGGAATTAAGGTCTGGCCATTCATGGTGGCAACACACTTGTTAACTCACCCTTCATTGCTTCCCTCTCTGATTCACCTCCCCTCCCCTCCATTTGTGTTTTCTGAAATCACCTGCAAAATTAACTACTTCCACTCAGTTCCTTGCTCAGGATCCCGTCTTGCAGACGGGAAAAAAAAAAAAAAAAAAAAAAAAAAAAAAAAAAAAAAAAACTCCTGAGGAACTAAAACTCAGATGGCTGGTACAAGAATTTGTCTTAGAAAGCAGTGTCTCAATCATGGTGTTCTGAAATCCCGTCATTTATCAACCAGATGGCAATTAAGAATACCACTGCCAGTCATGACGTGGATTTAATTCCTGATATTGCTGTTGCACCATAATCACAAGGCTCTCATGTCAGGTGAATTGGAATGGGTACAGATATAAGAAAATTCACTGACTTATCCAATACCCCTAACCTCAAAAGATAGGGAGTCTATGGTAATTATCAGAAGTTTAAAGTATGTGGACTGTTACTAAATGCAATAGATTGCAACTCCAGCCCCTACAAGTTTCTCATGCAAAAGTCAGAATTACAGTTCCTGGTAGAGTTGCTGAAATTAGAACATTGTATGAATATGTTTGAGAAGCATGAACCTGCAGACTTCTGAAGTCACTGAACTGGCAGAAAAGGATTCTCATTTCCTTACTAGGGAACACCAGTCTCCCTTCATTACAGGACATGCAAATGCCTCACCTGATGGAGTTGCCTCACATGATGATGCTTGACCCCTTGAAAATCTACCCCCTCCCCTGGGGTACTTCTGGACCAATAACTAGAATTAACGCTCAGCATTACCAGGGCTGGGGGGTGGGGAGTAGTCTCTGATATGGGTGGGAAAGGATTATCACCAAAATAGCTTTGGGATCCGCCCAAAACATACTGGATAAAAAATAGGAGAATATGCCTGAGAACAGATATAGTGAGTGATGGCCCAATGGGTGCAGAATAGAAGATTGATTAGTGGAGAGTTCACTGATGTGGGGCACCTTATCATGACTCGACATTAATGACCAGACAAGGTCATTTATAGCCAGTTCTAATAGACTAGTGGTTTGATTCTTCCAAGGAAAGAACAAATGATGGTAATTGAGGTAAGGTTATCAGAACCTCTCTGGCAGAGTATTAAGGAAGAGACCAAAAGGCTTAAAGAGGAGTGTATGCTAGAGTGGACTTATCCTAGAAGATACAGAGATGACTGCTTTCTACAGAACAGCTGAAGAGAATATCCCTTTACTCAAATGATAACAAATAGGTTAGTTGGGGGAGGAGGCGGCATCAGTATAATTAAGAAATCCAGTGGAGACTATCCCTTGTAGGACAGCTAAGTAATTGATACTTAAGGTACCAAAGATGGTGATAGGACTCTGGGAGAAGGGAGGCCAAGTAATATTATTTAATCATTGAAGGCAAAGTGGATATAACTGCCATTATGTGCAGGAGATACCTACACATACCTACAGTTATGGCAAGTAGACCATAGTGTTTTGAGAGGCAAAGGGCCTCTAACAAGGGTGTTGCTTAACTTTCAAAGCCAAGATATATCAAGAGCAGGTGAGCAAAGTCTGTGTCAGCCAACAGAATAGAATTGTACTAGCTACCAGACATGAATCAGACCCAATGAACATTGACTAAAGGGGAGGCAGGGTCTCCTTCAGGAATTATCTTGCACTGCTGGAATAAGTATGTACAGTATCTATTCTCCAATTCTTCCCACCCCCTAACACACACACACACACACACACACACACACACACACACACACAAGACATACACACATTTACCATAGGAATTGTACCCATATATTTCAAGGATTGTTAGATAAAGGGTATGAGCTGACACTGGTAACAAGAGGATTCAAGAGATCCTCAGGACTCCTTATCACAGCTGGGTCTAGGGAGGTAAGGTGAAACATGGAGTCCATGAACCTGCTCAGGGGTTCATTTCCCTGGCATCTGAGTGCATAATCAGAATGGATATAATTAACAGTTTTCAGAACCCTCACATCGGTTCCCTAATCTGTAAATTAAGAACCATAGCAGCAGGTAGAAAAGCAGCCAGGTAAAAGACTCTGAAACAGCCCAAGCCCCAGCTGACATCATAAATGAGAAGCAAAACAGACCTTCAGTGAAGTGTCAGAGATCATTGCCTCCTTCAAAGATTTTAAATAATGCAGAAGTAGTGGTCCCTATCATATCCCCCATTGAATTCAACAGTTTGGTGCTTCGAAAAAAACAGATGGATCATGGCAAATAGCTAACAGCTGCAAACATTAACTAAATAGTGGCCACAAATGTAGTTGCTGTGCAAACGTGATTTTGGATATAGCTCATAAAACACTTGGGAATGTTCCCCTGAACCATTTATCAAGTGATTCAGAATCTTGATAATCTATATGGGGCCCGGAGAAAAAGAAATTTCTGCAGCAGATACAAGCTGCACTATACACAACCCTTCTCCTTGGCCACATGACACAAAAGATTCCACATTATTAGAGGGAGTATCCATGGTGGGTAAGGATGCCATGTGGATCTGCCAGCAAGCCCTGATAGCAAAGTCACAATGTACTCCCCAAGATTTCCGGAGCAAAGCCATAATGCCTATATAGAAGAACTATCCAATGTTTAAAAAGTGACCTTAACATGTATTATGCCTCAGTAGAGTGACTGTGGAATTGGAACTTCACATATGAGCCAGACCCATCAGATTGATGGGCACAGCAACAATCCATTATGCAATGAAAACATCATATTTGGGGTTGGATTTAAGCACAGAGGGAAGAAAAAAATCAGTTACATGAACAGGTGCCCACTCTCATGTAACTCACCTCAGTTGCACTTAACTCTTTCTCTTAACTCATACCAATGGCTTTGTCGAGGATTCCCTATGACTAGTTGATGGGAAGGGAAGGAAAGAAAACCCTAGTTTGTTTCACAGATAGGTTGGCTTAATATGGCTGTGAGAACCAAAATTGGACCACAAATGCACTACACAGAACCCTACTCAGCAGTGGCCCTGAATAATAATGGTAAGAAACAGTATTCCAGCGGGCAGAGCTTCAAGAAGTATACTTGGTCTTCAGCTGTGTGAGTTGTGGATATACTTGAGCTGCAGCAAATGGCTTGATGGGTTCATTCATCAGAAGCCCTGTGAGGAAAAAGATTGGAAAATCAGAAACAAGAAAGGCTAAGGAAGAAGTTTGTGAATGAACCTAGGGGAATACACATAGAATCTGCAGTTCTTTGTGTTTCACAATGATGCCTCCTAAACTTCTCTAAAGAGAAGGTACTAAGCAATCAGGTAGGCAAAATGACTTTTCCTACAGAAGTCATCCAGCCTTTGCTGTGGGCCACTTCAGTTTTTGTACAATGGACTTATTTTTTTTAAGATTTATTTATTTATTTATTTATTCATTAATGACAGAGAGAGAGAGAGAGAGAGAGAGAGAGAGAGAGAAGCAGGCTCCATGCAGGGAGTCTGACATGGGACTCTATCCTGGGTCTCCAGGATCAGGCCCTGGGCTGAAGGCGGTGCTAAACCACTAAGCCACCTGGGCTGCCCCAGCACAATGGACTTATGAACAGAGTAACCATAGTGGCAGAAGTGGACACTATGAATAGACCCAGTAGCATGGACTGCCCTTCACCAGACTAACCTGGTTACTGAGCAGCTGAATAGCCCACCTTTCAGTGACCAAGGCAAACACAAGCCTTCAATATGGTGTATCCCTCAAAGAAACCAAAGAATCACTTGGTGAAAAGTTGACTACTTTGAACCACTTTCTTCTCGGAAGGGGTAGAGATTCAGAATTATTAAAATTAACTAAGTTTCTGAGTATGAGTTTTTCTTCTTACCTTCACTGTCTTAGCCAGCCCTACTATCTAAGGATTCACAAATTATCTGATTTATTATCAAAGAGAAACATTAGCTTAGACCAATTTTGTGGGGAACAATGTGTGATAGTGGGAACATGAGTATGGAATCCCTTATTTTATGATGTGATGACCACATCACCCTGAAACAGCCAAATGCAAACACATTGAAATAGTCTTCTAAAGGTACAGCTAAAATGCCAGCCCACAGATAACATCCTGGAAGGTTAGGGTCCTGTCCTTCAAGACGTAGCCTATATTTTAATGTAGCCATTACATGGTACTGCATCTTTGAAATATAGAGCATATGGGCTGGGAAACAGAGAGTGGAAATAAGAGCAGCTCCTGTCATCACTCTTTTGATCTTACAATTAACTCTTACTGGGAGGAAACACTAAATTCTACTCCTGAAACTAATATTACACTATATGTTAACTAACTGGAATTTAAATAAAAATTTAAAACTGAAAAAAGAGTACACTTACCTTGATGAGCACTAAGTAATATATGAAAATATGAATATATGTCGAGTCACTATGTTGTACATCTGAAACTAATATAATATTGTAGGTTAACTACACTGTAATTAAATTTTTAAAAAAAGCAATCAGAAGAAACAGTAAGCTATTTGAAAGTGGTTGCCTCTACGAAGCCGGAATCAGGGATGCAGTGGAAATAGTCCCAAGGACTAATAAGTCTATAGTTCTATGTAAAAAAAAAAAAGTATATGTATTATTTTGAAAAATATTATTTTGAGATTGCTGATATTTGTCATTTTGGCCTATAAAAATGGCAATTACACATGGTTCAACTTAATTAAAATAAGATAGAAAAAATTTTAAATAAATAAGTAAATAAAACACTGAACAGAATCATAATAGTTTTCGGAATCTTCCAAAAAACTCTGCCTTAGTCTATCTTGTTTGTACCTTAAAAGTCATATAGAAATAGCGCTATTGTTTTCATCTATATTGTGTTCTTGTATAAAAACCTCATTTATAAGATTTGACCTCTTTTTATCACTTAAATTCAAGTAGAAACAAATTTGACCAAATGCCAACAGAAATATACAATTTCATTTTATTCTAGCTGAATTTTCTTTAGTCCAGTTATTAATATATTATTTTATTTAATCACCGTGATGCTTTCTGGTAACTCTACATTAGAAAATATCTGTCGAGTAAAAAGCATTGCTTAGAGAAGTCTGCAAATGGCTTTGTTTCCTCCCAGTAAGAGTTAATTGTAAGATCAAAAAGTTAAAATATTTTTTTATAAATATAAAAATTTGCTAATTAAAGCAGAGAATCTGTTGAGCCTCTGTTAGTCCCAGAAGAAAAGCTGAAAATGCCTGAGTTAATATACTGT
Source organism: Vulpes vulpes (assembly GCF_048418805.1). Lineage (NCBI taxonomy): Eukaryota > Metazoa > Chordata > Mammalia > Carnivora > Canidae > Vulpes > Vulpes vulpes. The sequence goes on from NC_132789.1 coordinate 85,010,444, forward strand.
GACTACGGAGCTTAGATACTATTAACAAGGAGGAAAATGAATATTATTTTAGGCCACCATCCATTTTTAGTAAATATATTTCTAGCTTTTATTTTCCTTATTGAAAATGTACATTAGGATTTGATGTGCTGGCCATGGTGTACAGAATGCTAATACTTTCTAATTATAGACTGTTTCCTGAAAATCGGGTAGATGCTGCAAATACTGTCCAACAATCTGCACCTACAGCACAGCCCTATTAATCCAATATTGCTGAGAAGGCAAGTGGTCAGTGGAGAATATCACTCAGCGTGGCTATTTTGTCTTACTTTTGATTTCCTTTTTAATAGATTCCTCTGACTGAACACTTTCAATTATTTTGTTCTCAAATTTCTTCAGATTCAGATTTAAAGAACTTTTGAAAATTTAAGTATTAGAATCTTAGAATTCTCTCTCCCTGAATATGAAAATCTCAATAGACATTCATAAGAAGCAAGAGTAAGAATGTAAATCAGATTAGATAAGGCTATGGAGAGGCAAATTATTATGGCCAGGAAGCAATGCGCACAGTGGAAAAAGCAGAGGCTTTGGAGCCAGCCCATGAATTCAAACCCTACTTTGGGTACTTTAAGTTAAGCTACAGTTGCCTCATCTCTTGTAATGTTATTATAATAACAGCCTAACCCATAAGATTTTTGTGAGGAACAATGATATTACTTCCAGTACATCTCTGCACCTGGTAAGTTCTCAATGAACAGTAGCAATTATGTAAATTATTCCATTAAGTTTACGTACATTTTTCTTTTAGATGACTTATGGTTTTCATCCTAAAATCAATAGTTCAGTGGGACAAGAACATTAAAATTACACACAATAAACCTATCATGGTGGTGATAAACGTTTCTCTTGGTTGAGTAAAACAAAACAAAATTCTGCTGAATTCTGTTGAAATTTTTACTGACCAAAAAGTTTTAAATGAGGTTTTGCAAAATGTTGCAAGTACCATGGGGCTATAGTGGAAAAGTAGCTTTAGCCTTAAGGTAAAACTGGCGCTGCCAAAGGAAATGGGAGGCCGACTGTCCCACAGAGGCTTTCTGGGGAGACATTCATTATGCCTGATTTCCGAATGGTGCAAGGGATGACCATCTAACTTCCATCCTCAGACATGTACTTGTTATGCATAAAATGTTTGAGAGTCACAACTGCTGAGATATAATTGTGGTAGTTGGTAGGGCTTTTTTCTTTGAAAGTTGTCTTTAAAACATTGCAGAACAAGTTGAGATGACTCTAATAGTCCATAATTTGTGTAGCTGACTTACTGTATCTTTGAAAGTTTCAATTCAGTTCTGGAAGAACTCTACAAAATTAGATGTATCCCCCTCCTTGTCTCCAAATCACTGTATATGACAGAAACATGATTTTATCCATCTTTCGAGGACAGACTCATATGAAGCAGTTCATGTATAAAATTGAGATGCCAATTTATTAATTTACATTGAATAATCTCTGCAATGAAGCTAAAATATTCAAAATCCTCAAATGTAGACCTACATGCAAGCCAAATGCATATTAGAAGTTTTCTTAGAAAGCAGAAATCAGACCAACAGTAGTTAGACCAATGGAAATATACCATTTGAATCCAATCTTTAGCAATAGGTTTCCTTGACTGCATATTTCCATTGACCTATTGCCCCAATGGCTCCCATCAGAGCCTTTAGAGGAGTTTCTAGAATTGTCACAGCTTGCTCTCTCCTTATCCTCTCATTCTTTCTTGAACCCACTCCAGTTAGGCCTCCATGTTGCCAAATCCAACGGTCAATTCTAGTCGACTCTAACTTGATCTTTCAAGGGTATAAAAACCATGTAAAACATAATGACGACATCCTCCTCTTCCAAGCATTCCTGCACTGTTTTCCCAGCCATAACACTCCTGGCACCATACTCCCTTGGTTTTCCAACACCATGCTGATTCTCAAGGACTTTTTAAACTTCTATTTTGAAATAATTTTATATTTTCAGAAAAGGTGTGGAATAATATAAAGAACTTCTGTACACACCCATCACCCAGATTCACCAATTGCCAACATATTGCCACACCCTATCATATTCTCTCCCATTTATTTTTTTCCTCTGAACCATTTGAGTATAGATGAGAGACCACAAGTCTCTTAACTTCTTTACTTCTCTGTGTAATACCTCAGAACCAAGATATATTTTAACATAATTATAGTATAATATTTAAAATCAGGAATTGTAATATGGATACAATACTATTCAGTATTCTACATTAGAATTAATCAAATTCACCAGTTTTCCCAATAATATTCTTTATAGTAATTTTTTTTTTTCTGGTCTGGGATGCAATCCAGGACCATGACTGTACTTATCTGTTATACCTTCTTTAATCTGGAACTCTTCCTTAGACATATTTGCCTTTCATGACATTGGCTTTTTGAAGAATATCAATTACTTTACCGAATGAGTTTTCCTCATGATTACATTTAGGTTTGCATGTTTGGTAGGAATGTTATGTAAATGGACTGTGTCATCTTCAGCACATCTCATGAGGAGATACACAGCATTGGCTTGTTCCATTAGTGAGAACATTCTCTCTGATTATTCGGCTAGAGTGATATGCTCCAAGTTTCTCCCTATAGAGTTACTACTTTTCTCTTTACCATTAATAAGTAATTAATAAGGAGATACTTTGAAACTCTGAATATAATCTGCTTCTCATTAACTTTCAACTTCTAGTCTTAGCATTTGTTGCTGATTCTTGCCTTAATCAATTATTACTATCATGGTTGCAAAATGGTGTCTTTCTAGCTTCAACTACATTTATGAATTGGCATGCAATCTGCTTTCAGGCAAAGCTTCCTATTTCCCCCCATCTCTTTACTTAATCATTTTTATATCAGTATGGAATCATAATTCATACTGTATTTAACGAGTTCATTCAGTGGGTTTATCCAATCCACCATTTTCATAATTTGTTTGGCTGCTGAAATTGTTCCATCTTTTGAGTACCTTTTGGTAAGATTTTTTTTTTCCTAGTATCTTGGCCTAGCAACACTGTAGTAATTTAGGGTTAGTCCACAGCTGGGTTTCTCTTCTGTGTACTCATTCTGGGTAATCTCATCTAATCCAATAGTTTAACCATCATCTTTACACTGATGACCTTAAATTTATATTGCTAGCCCAACCCTGCCTCCTGAACTCTAGATTTGCATTTCCAATATCCTACTTCATTCTCTAATATCTAAGAGGCATCGAATTTAAACTACTCTCCAAACCTGTGCACCACTCCCCTTGAGTTTATCCCATCTCAAGCAAGTACAATTCTCCTGAACCAAAGCTCAAACTAAAATTCTTGGAGTTCTTCTTGATTCCTTTGTTTTCTTCACATCCCACATCTATCTATCAGCAAACCCTATTTATCCTCCAGCTTCAGAGAACATCTACTACCTGACTGCTTAGCATCACTTTAATTGCTCTCATACAAATCCAGGTAGTCATTATTTGCCACCTAGATTATTGCAGTAGGCTCCTGAATATTCTCTGTGCTTCCACTTTTACCTGCTTTCCACTATCTGTTCTTCAATCACTACAGAGATCATTTTAAAGCGTATATTATGGCATTCCTGTGTTCAAAAGCTTCTTAATGGAGTCATATTTGTTCAAATTAAAATTCAATAACATAATGATGGCCTGTAAGGTTCTGCATAATGTGCCTGGTGATTATCTGTTTGACTCATGCCTTTCACTCCTGTCTTTCCTCAGTACATTTCATCCATTCTTGTCTCCTTGCTCTTCCTCCACCTTTCCAAGACAGATCATGCCTCAGGACCTTTGCATGTGCTGTCTCCTCTGCCTATATGCTTTCTTTCAGATGTTTGCATGGTTTTACTTTTTTCCATCCTTCAAGTATTCACTCAGATGCCACCAAATAGGCTATTGCTGACAACTCATCAAAAATAGTACTCTTGGGCAGCCCAGGTGGCTCAGTGGTTTAGCGCCGCCTTCAGCCCAGGGCCTGATCCTGAAGACCCGGGATTGAGTCCCATGTCGGGCTCCCTGCATGGAGCCTGCTTCTCCCTCTGCCTGTGTCTCTGCCTCTCTCTCTCTCTCTCTCTCTTCTCTCTCTCTCTTTCACTCTCTCTCTGTGTCTCTCATGGATAAATAAATAAAATCTTTAAAAAAATAGTACTCTTTTATCTATTCATTTGCTTTTTCCTTAGCACATTTCACCACATGATATATTTATTTGCTCATTTTTTTCAAAACATTTGTCTTCCCCACTAGAATGTAAATTCTGAAAGCAGAGACTTATCTTACTTATCTTTATTTTTCAATGTTATGTTTTCTTGCCTATTGAAGAGTGTCTCACACATATTAGAAAATAAAAATGTGTTGAATTAATGAAAACGTTGATGGTATTCTGCTACGATAGACTTATAAAACCCTTTTTAGAGATAGTCTTGCTAATATATCCAAAATTCCTGGTGTTTGCTGGTGCCAAGTCTTCTACCCCAGGACAGACTTGCGTGGCACTACCAAAATTATTTTCCTTCTTCTGTGCTTCTTGGGGCCCCCAAATTTCTGCCCCACTTCCTGAATGCATGGCACAATGTTCTTTAGACTGGCTGATACACTTAGTCAGGTTATATTTTTGTCTTGCTGGCCTGACAGTCATTTGGTCTATAAAATGATTTTGCCCAACCATGGTCTGTGATCTTACACTTTAACTCTCAAAAGCTAACCTTGATGCCTGTTTTCCAAATTCCTGGTGACACCACATTATTGCTTCTTGTTCTCAAACTCACAAATTGTTCCTTGTGAACTTTGCTCACAGAATCATTTCTCACATAGAAGAACTTGGCGAATTTTCCTTATACGCAATAGCACCTCTGGTTTGGATTTTGTTAGTTGGATTGTGTTACATACTATCTAATGAGAATATCAGTATACATTGTTGGAATCATGACATTCAGAATCATGTTCTTGATTTTCTTTTACCATAGATATAACAATCTTTACATATTATTTGGTGTCACTTATGACAATTATTATACTGTACTGTACTCTACATCATATGCACACATGTTTACATGTAAGACTCCAAAAACCTTGTGGAAAGAGTAAAAATTTCCACTTTTATAGATGAAGAAATGGAATCTTGGCAGGCATAAGTAATTTTTCCCAAGACCATTCAAATAGGACTACAAAAAAAAAAGTCTACTTACATTCAAACCCCATTCATCAAACTCCAAAGCCTGTTCTTTTACTACTATATCACATTATTTCTCTCAGCATACCGAGTAAAGAGCCCTGGCTCTTTATAACTGTGACCTCTACAAGCAACCTACCCAATATTCTCGGTGCAAAGTTGCTTTCTTTTGAGTGCCTTTAACAAGTGCCTGTGGATTCTTGTTAGATATGATTGAAGCACTTTACATTCTAAGCCAAGCAGAATGTATAATATATGTAAGCCTCAAATCTGCCAATAATTCTGGATAGGTTTAATCTTTATCTACTTCTACTTCTTTTCTTCTAATGGATTGATACAGAGCAGCAGTTCTCAGCAAGGGGTAATTTAGTTCCCCAAAGGATCTTGAACAATATTTGGAGACATTTTTGTTTATTACAACCACAACTACTGACACCTATTAGGTAGAAGACAAAGATGATGCTAAACATCCTATACACAGAACAACCCTCCATTCTAAAGAATTATCTAGCCCAAAACATGAAAAGTATTGAGGCAAGAAACTTTTTGTTTTTTAATATTTTATTTATTTCTTCATGAGAGACACAGAGAAAGAGAGAGAGGCAGAGGGAGAAGCAGGCTCCACACAGGGAGCCCGATGTGGGACTCAATCCCAGGACCGCAGGATCACGCCCTGAGCCGAAGGCAGACACTCAACCGCTGAGCCACCCAGGCATCCCGAGGGAAGAAACTTTAATCTAGGTCAGCCAAGATAACTCAAAAAGCCCAGATGTTAACAACAGGATTTGAAGTTCAGACTCTATTTACTAGCTTCCCTAGACATTAGCTATTTATCCACAAAATGAGAATAATAATATTTACCTGGCATAGATTACTGTGAGGTTTAAATGAGATAGTGTCATATAAACATCTAAGAATGCTGTCTGACATGTGGCAAACACTCCATATATATTCATTATTGTTACTACTGCCATGTATTCTTTTTACCACTGTGCCAGACAAGTGAGTGCTTCTGTTTTTCCTTGAAGGATGAAGGGATAGCCTTGCCCCCCCACCCAAAAAAAATTGCTTCCTTGATTTAGGGAAAAACTGAATTTTGATGGTTAGTAGAAGTACTTCTTTTATACCACACCATGTCTGCTCCAAAAATTGAGCATCTGTGATCACTTTACACTTTTTCTGATCCTTTCTGTGAACTAGCAGATTGATTTTTAAGCTTATCCTGTTGACATTTTCAGTTCCTAGGAAGTAAGACATTTGTTTTTCTCTCAGCTTTGTCCCTGTGGATAACTCTACCCTGATGGCACCCATCTTTTAGGGATTTCAACAATCCCCCAAATAAACCTAAGTCCATATGCTAAAGGGCCTAAAAAGAGTCAGAAGTGTGATCAAAGGAAATTGAAACTTTTGGTCTCACCACTCCCTTTGGATTTTCTTTTTGTTTGGTTTTCTTGAAACTTCAAATTTGCCAGGGAACCAATTTTCTTTCCTTCAGGTTAATGCATGTGTTCTCAATAATATGAGAAATTGGAAGAAAAGGTTTTGGATAGAAAAGGTTATTACTGGAGAATGTGAGAGGATTAACTACAGTGAAGGAGAAAAGATACTTCAGCCTAAGGGATTTAAAAAAATTTTTTTCACTCTTATGTTTTAATGTGTGGGGAATCCCATTGTCCATGTGGGAAGATAATTTGACAGAAATTTAGGCACAGATTAGGCTGAGATTCGAATATTCCTAAATGTTTCCACTGTCTCAGTCTGGACTAATTGTATGGTCTAAGCCTCAATTAATTTCTTCACCATGTCATGAAGATAATAATATATTAATAAGATAATTTTGAGAACTAAGACCACCCTTCTGCAAGGACCCAATGCATAGTAGGCATTCGACATTATTATTATTTTACATTTCCAATATCCCTTTTTGCTCAGAGTTTCTGACTCTCTTTGGGAGGAGGAATCCCTGGTATGCTCCAACACAGAAACTTTATCAAAAAATTCTAATAGCTTAAATTCTGATGTGTCAGGTTTTGTTTTTTGGATTTTGTTTTTGCTTTGTTTAGTTTTTATTTGGTGGTTGTTCTTTTCTCACAGCTCTCTGATATAGAGCAAGGTAAAAGATTTCTGTTGTTATTTTTCAAACTAACTCTTCTTACATACAAATATTTTAAAGAGAAAATTCTAGAAATAAATTTTAAGCATTTATTTGTGTGTTGGAGTCTAGACCAGATAGCACTGCAAGTCCATACTATAAACTACCCCATCTAATCAAAGCACACAGGAATGATAGAATATGTGAAAAACAGCTTAACATCTTCCTGTACCAGCTGCTGAATAGCTACTTAGAGAAATCAAGGGCTGAAGTTATAAGCCTGCTGGGCTCTAAGCCCTGAAGGATGAAGAGGTCACTAAAAGTTGACTTTTGAGGGGTAGCAGGAGCTAGAGTAGGGTGGACAAGCCTGTAATGGGAGACTGAAGACCTTCAAGAGTCACCTGAGACTACCAGTTGGATGGAGCTGCACACTGTGTTGGGGGAAGGCACACACACCAATCCAACAACCCAGACTGGAGCTAACTAAGAATCAGGTAAATAATTGGATCTGTGACTGCTCCAAGATCATTTATATTTTGCTGTCACTGTTAGTCCAAATTCTGTACCTGATGAAATGGAGGTCAGGGTAGGCAATCAGAAAACAACCAATGACTAAGAAAGAGGGAGAAAAAGAAAAAGGAACGATAAACAGGAACAACTCCTACTAAGAAGAGTCTGCATAACACAACACACAGGAATGTATAGAGAGCTGATACTATGTAACAATCAACAAACTCAGTAATAAGGAGATGGATTAACTAGCAGAAACATTTTTTAAAAATTACTTGTTAGTGAGACAATAAGAAAATACAGCAAACATATTTTTAAAAATACTTTATGAAACAAAATTAGGCTGGTGTGAATCAGTAATAAGTTGCAGGGGGAGAATAAACAGATATATAAAAGAACCTGTTGCATAAATTTGCAATTGAAATATGTTTATTAATTTTTTAAAAGATTTTACTTATTTATTCACAAGACACACAGAGAGAGACAGACAGACAGAGACACAGGCAGAAAGAGAAGCAGGCTCCATGCAGGGAGCCTGATATGGGACTAGATCCCAGGACTCCGGGATCACGCCCTGGGCTGAAGGCAGATTCTCAAGCACTGAGCCACCCAGGCATCCCTATTAATTTTTTTTAATTCCATGGATAAAATAATACCCTAGAATGGAGGGGCAGTTATAATTACTAAATTGGAATATAGACCTGAGGAATTCTTTCAGAATACAGCTTTGGGAGATAAGAAAAGGAAAAGCACAACAGAGAAAGTAAGAGACACAAAGGGTACATGAGACACTAATAAATTGAGGTCTCATAAGTTTCCCAAAGTTGAGAATAGAGGGGATGACAGAGAGGCAATGTCTGTTCAATGTGGCCAAGATTTTTTCCACCTTTTAAGAAATATGAAAAATGTACACATAAAGCCAAGCCAGATAAATGAAAATAATTACTCTAAGACCATATCTCAATGGAAGTATTGAATACCAAGAACAAATAAAGAATCTGATGAGCCTTTGAGAAAAATAAAAATATTATCTACAAAGGAATGACAGATCTACAGCAATGATCTCATAAAAATAAATAAAAGGTAGAAGATTATAGAATAAAATCTTCCAAGTACTGAAGGAAAATAAATACCAATTTCACATTCTAGACCCAGCTGAAGTACCACTCAAAGGAGAGAGAAGTTGAAGACATTTTCAGATATTCAACACATAGAGAATTTATCACCCATAGGATTCTATCGGAGAAACTACTAATGGGTACAATTTAACAAGAATAAATGTTAATCCAGAAAGAAAAATATTACAGATGTTGACAAAATATATACCATGAAAATTACTGTTTTTTTGGTCAAAATATCTACAAATCTAGAATTCTAAAACTAAATTCTGCACAATGAAGAGTTAAATTTCTCATTCAGGAGAATAGAAGTAATGAAAACTCTAGACATATAAAAATGTATTGGAGTATACATGCTAATATATTAATAAACTAGTAATAAAACAAATTGATCAATCTAACAGAAGGCAGACAGGAGAAAAATCAGGAAAGGAAAAGTATGATAAGGGCAGCCCCGGTGGCACAGCGGTTTAGCGCCGCCTGCAGCCCAGAGGTGATCCTGGAGACCCAGGATAGAGTCCCACGTCGGGCTCCCTGCATGGAGCCTGCTTCTCCCTCTGCCTGTGTCTCTGCCTCTCTGCCTGCCTCTCTCTCTCTCTCTCTCTCTCTCTCTCAAATAAATAAATAAATAAATAATTTTTTAAAAGTATGATAAATGGAAAACACAAAATATTAGAAATAACTCCAAATTCAACAGTCTAAAATGTGAAGTGAGAGATTTTTAAAAATTATATCATACCTTTGAATACTACAATAATCTAAATATCATTAAATTAAAGATTAAAAATATAAAATTACAAAATATTTGCAATGAATAACAGAAATATTACATATCAAACCTAATAGACACAGCTAAACATTGGTTAGATAGAAATTTTAGACAAATGTAATTATTCTAAAAATGAGAGGTATTAAAAACAAATTAGCTACAAAGCTATACAATGAAAAAAACAGATTATCCCTAAAGAAGGTGGAAATAAGGAAATAAAAGAGACAGGAGCAGAAAATAATGAAATAGAAAAAATATACATAATCACAAAAGTAATAGGATGTTGCTAAAAAGACTAATAAACAACCTCTAGCAAGGTTGATGTGAACACTTTACATTAATTTGTTTAATCCTCATAGGAACTCTATATGGTAGCTACTATTAAGACCTGGTACAAGTAAATATTAATATAGAAAGGAAAAGAAGAACATAGCTATAAATGCAATAGGTACTTTACAAATAGTAGCAAATTCTGACGACAATTTTTTTCAAGGACATTGAAAATTTGTCAATGTCAATTACCAAAAGTAACTTACAAAAAAAAAAAAAGACAAACCTCAATTCCTATTTTAAAAAATGAAACTGAGGTCTACAATATCTCGCTCAAAAAAGCCATTAGTAGCTGAGGCAACCTTACAGAATCATTTTATTAATTTCAAATCCTATCTTATATAAAAAGTTTTACATAATAGAATTAGGGAGAGATTAACAAATTGGTGTCAGGAAGCTAATGTAACTTTGAAAATAAGACCTGATAGAGAACTTAAGAAAAACCAAAATTATAAATAATCGCATGTGGTAATATAGATGAAAAAGTCCTAAATATAATTTTTGTGAATCAAATCCAGCAGTGTTAAAAAATACCTTGTAGCCAAGGAGGTTTTCTCATAGGAACTCAAGAATGATTCAACATCAGAAAATACTGCAGGAGTGCCTGGGTGACTTGGTTAGTTGAGTGCCCCGCTTTTGATTTGGCCTCAGGTCATGATCTCAGGGTCATGACATCGAGCCCCATGTCAGGCTCTGCACTGGGCATGGAGCCTGCTTGCAATGCTCTTTCTCTCTCTCTCTCTCTCTCTCTCTCTCCTCCCCTTTGCCCCTCTCCACCTCTTGTGTACATGCATGCTCTCTCTCTAAAAAAGAAGAAAAAAGAAAATACTGCAATGTAATTCACACATTGACATTAACATGACAAGTGAAAAACTAAGGAAAAATATGTACATATATATAGTAAAACTTAATATGCTCATTCTTCATGAATATAGTAGCATTGCCCATTATCACTCATCATTTATTATTATTCATCATTGTGCCAAAGTTCACAGTCAAGGAATGGCTCACAGAAAAATAAATGAGTAAAGAATAAATAAAGCAATTATTTGTATACAGCATATTTATCAATAAGGAAGATATATGATTTCTAAACAAACAATTTAGAGCTCACAATAAAGTTCAGCAAGGTGGTTAGACAGAAGGCCAATATATAAAATCAAAAGGAATGGGCATGTTTTAATATATTAAATATGTAAAATAAAAAACCAATAACCAATTAAAATTATAACAAAATGATACTGATTATAATAACCAGAATTATAATGTACCTAGGAAAACACCTAACAAAAATATGTAAGCTTGTATTTATTTCCTGTGGCCACCTTAACAGAGTAGCATAAACTAAGTGGGTTAAAATAACAGAAATTCCCAAGGATCCAGAGCCTAGTAGTCTGAAATCAAGGTGTTGGCAAGGCCACACTGCCTTTAAACTCTCAAGGGGAGGATTCTTTGTCCAGCTTCTGGTAGCCAGGCTGCCTCGTGGTTTGTGCTGCGTACCTCTAATCTCTGCCTCCCTGTTCACGTGGCGCTTCCCCTAACTGTGTCTTCACATGGCTGTCTTCTTATAAGAACAATCATACTGGATTACTGTCCCACTCTTTCTGTATGACCTTTTTTTAACTAATTACATCTATTATGACTCTATTTCCAAGTGAGATCACATCGTGGGTACTTTGAAAATAAGAAGTTAAGATTAAGGGGGTTAAGATTTCACCAAATATTTGCAGGCACACAATTCAGCTTATAACAATCCCCAAATTCAAACTATTAATTTTTTTATGATTTATGTATTTATTTGTGAGAAAGAGAGCAGGAGGAGGAGGGACAGAGGGAGACAGAGAATCCTCAAGCAGACTCCCTGCTGCAAGGAGATCCCCAAAGGCAGGGCTTGACCCCAGGATCCTGAAATCATGACCTGAGCCAAAATCAAGAGTCAGCGCTTAACTGACTGAGCCATCCAGGTGTTCCTCAGACTATTATTTAAGGTAATGGAAGTCCCGCATCAAAGACACAAATAAAGAGACCTTTAGAACAACCTGATTTCACATTGACCATCAATTCTCCTGATTACTTGGCTCAAGCAAGGAAAACTGCATGCCATGGGGAAATGAGGAGGTGATGCATATGATGGCTTAGACAGGATTTGGGCTTGTATTGGTGATTTGGGAGAAAGTTTAAGGAAGTGAAGGTTTTCTCTGGACTGGATGATGTCAGAAAGCAGAGGTAACGGTTTAGGGATTGTGGTTTACTAGCAATCTCAACTTTATCTAAGAGGTGTGAAAAACAAGTCATTTTGTAAGTGTCAAATAAGTAACATTCACGCCGATCTGGGAGGGGGTGTTAGGTCATCTTTGTGGTTTGTGCGGTGTCCTTATTTTCATCTGTGTCATTACATAATTGCCTTGTTTTGGTCTTGTTCCATCACAGGCTCAGTGACCTCATGTAATGTAGTTCTGTGACGTATTTGCCACCATCCAGCTGTCACCACGCAGTCACCAGCTGATGGTTATTTTAAGCATCATTCCTTCATCTCACCTGAACTAGTGATGAACTGTACCATGATCATGAATGAGGATAATATAAAGATGTCAATTTTACCCAAATAATTGATTAAATTAACTTGGAGAGTAAATAGACACAGTAAGGAGGACTATGGCAAATTGAAAAGTGCATGCTCCTGGCTAAGAGCATTAGCATTTTCAAAAGGACAAACAATTCATCCTTGGAATTGATTCAATCTCCATTCTATAATTAAGGTGACCACACATTCTAGTTTACTCAAAACAGTGCTGACTTATACCTATTGTCCTAGCTTCCAAATTAGTTAGCATTTTCCCCAGATTTTTCATTTTTTTACCAAAGAATTAATTTCAATAATTATATTAAAAATAAGCCAGAATTAGATTGGTAAACCTCCCCTGTGCACTTCTGGCTTCTGTCATAGCTATCATCTGGCAGTATGTGATGTATATGTGCAGCAAGTAGTCTCATTCAATATGGGCTTAGTTCAGGAAATCAGTCTTCAGTGCCCCATCTCTCTTTTCCAAACCTTTTTTCATAAGTAATATAATTTACATCTTCATTCAAGGACAACATGCAGAGTAGTCCCCAATAAAGCAAAGTGTGTGCCAACAAGGGCTGCTAGAGACAGCAACTTCTTTGGGTATCCTGTTACAGTAGGGAAAGGTTTGGGGGTGGGGAGGTTGAGTATATTTTTATTTACTAGGGATGCTCATCAGAGTGGAAGCTCCTACCATTAGTCTTACAGAAATGTAAATTAAACTCAGTTCATTAGTTTTAGCAATATCCTGGCTTTTAGTAGTATTTTCCTGCTTTATTGAGGTATGATTGACAAATGGAATTGTAATGTATTTAAAGCATACAACGTGATGATTTGGTATGTGTTTCTGCTGTGGAAGGTTTCCCACAATCTGGTGGGGCATATATCTGATGCTACCGCCTCTGCCGGCTACATGGTATACCAGACAGTTGTGCTCAAACCCCTGTCAGAGTTTCCAAGATGTACTGAATTTCCAGACTTTGAGTTGGTGGAGTCAAGTAAGAAATACAGCAAGTTACAGGTTAGGTGTGAAGTGAAGTATGTACAGGAAATGGAGACCAGTAACCAATAAAAAGTAGAGTGTAGCTTTATAACTTACACTTATTTTGGTAGCATATTTTCTCTCCCATTTTTTATTCAATCATTTATATATTATTATGGACTCACAGAGGTTTTTTTTTTAGCCTTAGGGTTAAAATTCAATATTATTAGAGTTTGTTCTAGAATTTAAAATTTGTCATTCTAAAACATTACACTTTACTTATTTGTAACTTCTAGGCAAGTGAGAAGCTTCACTCCCATGGTCTGCAATGCATTTACCTCTTTGTTCATGCCTGAGTATACCTGTAAAATCATTTCAGAATTGTTAACCCATATCTTGTACAGTAACATTTTAATTTTCCAACAAACATATTTTCATAGCCATCAACTCAAGAAATCTTTAACATTCATCTACAAATTAAGGACTGAATTTATTTCTCAAAAAATTTTCTAGGAGTTATTTTAAGATTATGCCCAAAGATGATTAACTTAAAATGTACAGACTCAGAAGATGCCTTTAAGTATAACACCATGAAGTAGGACATTTGTTTGAATTCATTACTAAATGGATTTTTGCTTATTTTCAAATCCAATTTTTCTTTCATATTATCTCCAAGTTAAGTGATATCTATTAATGTGCTAACTCTATCAGCAGAAAAAGACAATACACAAAGTGTATTATATTAATATAATCATACCCTATAAAGGGGAATATCATTTAAGGCAGTTGTAATGCTAGTATGATTTTTTTCATGTTTCATGGAATTACAGTGAAGTGGGTTTTTTCTGGAATTTCATTCTCTCAAGGGTGAGGCATCTAGTATTTTTTAAGTGCTTTTGTAAATTAAGTTAAAAAGTCCAATATTGAAAATACAGTTTTTATTTTTGCAGTGATAACATCAATATAAATTTTATGAAGAATGGGATTATGGTAAAAACAATGCCCTTACAAAATTAAGAAATATTTGGGGCAGAAATATTCTAGGAATAGGTTGTAGTACACACACAATTCAGACTACATACCAGTAAGCTGCAGCATTCTGAAATAGAAGCTGCAGTTGTGGAATTTCACACACATACACACACACACACACACACACACACACACACACACAAAGTGACCTGAGTTAGGGTTAACTATACTACAAAGTTTGTGGACAAAAACAAGATTGAAAAAAGCCATACTTCAGCATAACAGTATGTATTTTCTCTTACTGCTGCCCATCATCAACCTGATTTCAGAAATGTTTTGCTTTTAAAGAACTACTTTGTAAATCAACTCTGTGAGTCATCTAGATTTTCTTCATTTTCTTCAAAATCAATATGAAATCTTTACTAAAAACATTCAACAAAGGGAGTTATCAAAAGATGCTGTCTTTGAAAGATTTTACATGCACTATATCGGAAAACAATAGTAAACAAGAAGACACTGACATTTATTCATATAAAAGCAAGAGTAGCTTAAATGATATATAAGATTTAATGCTGAAATTCTATAGTTTTGCTTTGGAGTATCTCAACTGGTAGGAACACCACGTTATTGGAATTCTAACATATAATTGAATAAGTTATGTTGTTGAATGCAATGAAATTGACAAAAATGCCTATGATTTTACACCATCTAAAGTTGATAAAACATTCAAGAATCATATTAACATATTTGATACACTTTTTTCAGGTACAGATGTTAAAGAATGGACTCTAACTGGAGGCTAACTGAATATCTGTGAAAATATTGGGGTTGAAATATTTATATATGCTAATACAAAAAATTTTATGCTTGAGAATGTTCTCCATTTAGCAGAATTTGCTCTGAGCTTACCAGATACCTTGGCATTTTTAGTGTTCTCTCAATTAAAAATAATGTAATCCACAGAGAAGTTTCAATGGAAGGTGTCCATTTTAAGTTTCTTAACTGTAAAATGCAACTTAGAAGTCTATTCCAGGCAGTTTTATGGAAAAAATAATAAAAAGAATGAGACCACATTTGAGAGAAATACCAGTGGCATTGTATTAAAGAGCTACAGCTAATTCCTTAAAGTATGTGATTTTAAAATGTGAATTAATTCTGAATGAGGATCCAGTCATTGCTCTGACTGACACCATTTTGCCTTCAATTTATTCTTCTTAATTGCTTTGTTTTCCCCTCCAGCTTACCTGTTAACTCTAGGAGGGACCCAGAGGACAAAACATCCAGCCATGGGAACTGAAACTGCCCCCTCAAGCAATAATAGCTGCCCTGAAGCCATCAAGACCCTGTGTGATTGACCCCAAGACAATGATCAACCTAACCTTTGCTGCCCAGCTGCCTATACCCATCCATCTTTGTTCCTCATTTTTCTTATATAAACTTAGCCATATTCGCAGCACCTAGCTCTTAGGACACTAGTTTGCTGTCTTCTTGGCATTGGCCTCATGGAAATGAGTTGAATAAATTCCTTTTTTTGTTTCACCACCACTCATCTTTCTGCCTTTAGATTTTGTCAGTGGCAAATGGTTGAACCTCATGTTTTTGGAATCTCTGGTGCCAGATACTCTTGCATCTGAGGGCTCTGGTAACAATACTAAGAACAATCATGGGGCATATCTTCTTTTTAAGGTTCAAATAATCAATTAAAAGGTGTTTTGGTATGTTGCATTAAGGCATGTAGACGTATGTTATTTTTAAGAAAGAATTTTAATTTTGAAAATAGTCTTTAGAAAATAGTCTTTGATAGAATTATCTTTTGGTCTAACAATAAAATTAGTTTGTGGGAAAATAATTTTAGTTATTTTTGGTGCCCCTGTTACTCTCACAATCGTCTCAATTTAGATAACACATTTTTTTCGTCAGCCTTTTTGTAGTTGGCTCCTGTCTATGTATTTGCCAGTGTTTGGTGTAGGATCAAAGTCTGAAGCCTTTCACATCTCAGTAAAACCCTTGCTAGCCTGTTCAGGTTGATTGGGCAGCGTGGTGTAAATCCTCTTAATTCAATGAACCTTTCTCAAAAACTTGTGCTAGATTTGGGGATGTGGTATAATCTTTGCTCTCAGGAGTCTTTTTTTTTTTTCTGGTGATGTTAAAAGTTACGCACATGAAACAACTCATTGAGACCAGTATGAATTAGTGCAAAGTAACATTAGCAAGAACAAAAATACATGGTGCAGACAAAATCATACTGGTAGAAAGGAATAAATGCCCTAAGGATGATGATTTTCTAGGAAAGGTTGAAAAGGGAGCTCTAAATGACTGGCTAAATTTTGAGCAGACAAGGAGACAATGGGAGAGGTGCCATGAACTAATGGAGGAGACTTTCTTTGGGTGGTCTCAGAGACAAGGCAGTACGGTATTACAAGTAGCACAGAACACAAGGGTAAGGCTTGACTTCAGCTGAGAGTCTGAAGAGTCAGGAGCAGGGGTGTGTATATAAGACAGACCCGAGTAGGAGGGTCATGCATTGCTAGACGGATTGGAGAACAGGACACCAATTATTGCAGAAAATTCAGAGACATATCAAGAAGTCTAGATTAGAAGTAATGACGTCCTGACCTAGCAGAATGAATGAGAATGTGAAAAGGGACAAATCCTGAAGGTGTTTTGAAGAGAAGGTAACTGGCAAACAATCTTACATAAGAAACATGAGTTTTTTAAGAAATGCAATTCTTTCACCTTTGACTCCTAGACTTTGTGTCGGCTAGTCTGGGAGTCAAGATTAAACGAGGACTTTCCCTCTATTAAAACCTGAAATAATATGCTGTAGTGATAGAATCATCTAGTCACGATGTGTAACAGGAGGGTGGCTCACTTAATACCAGTCCTAACAGACGCACAAAATAAAACTTCTAATAGGGGTTTTTGTGTTCAATGAAGTTAGTAGTAAACCTTGACATAAATGTAATCAGGACGCCCCTCCACTGTTTTGCACAACATCTGAAGCTCCCAGCGTTAGACACTCACAGGCAGTTGACAGGCCTAGTTAAAATGCAAACAAGGTAATGCATGAAGCCATTAGGATCCATTAACACCTTGAACCAATTTAATTGATCAAATTAGCTAACCTACTCTAAAGCGTGAAGAAAAGAAGGAAGCAAGCAAGGACAGCAGTGAGATTTTTTATGTGGGAGAGGAGGGAAGACCAGAGAAGTCAGAAGGCAGCATCTGTCATTTGAGATATTGCCTGGTTTGAGCCTGCATTCTTTCTAGAAAATTATCTTCATTTTGTCTTCTGGGGTGGTAAGAAGGAATAGGATAAAGAAGACTGGCCTGGAATCAGAAGATCCTATGCAAATCCCGGCTCAGACATTAAATTGCCCTGTGACCTCACTTAAACTTTTATTTTTAAAAACGAGAGCTCTAGACCATTTAAGTAATGCCCACTCCAGCTACTCAATTATTTTTTTTAAGATTTAATTTATTTATTCATGAGAGACACAGAAATAGAGGCAGAGATATACAGAGAGGGAGAGACAGGCTTCCCACAGGGAGCCTGATGCAGGACTCAATCCCAGGACCCTGTGATCAGGCCCTAAGCTGAAGGTAGATGCTCAACCACTGAGCCACCCAGGTGTCCCATCCAGCTACTCAATTCTATAAAATAATTAGATTTTATCTTCACCGGATTTTTTGTTTTGGTGATGTTTTTCTTTCAGTATAAGGGAGTGTTATAAATAAACTCATATTTTTATCAAGAAAATCACGTATTTAAGATTCTGAAGTACCAATGATGTTTCAAAGACATATTTTCAGATTCTTTTACAGATTAGCCTGATATCTTGGTTTATGATGAAAATCTATAGGACCTATAGTTGTATAAGGCAACATCAGTCTTTCTTAAAACCATATTTTACTTATTACAGAGTCCCAAAATTTCTGTTCCATTAGTCATCTAACTATATTCTACTTCCAGACCAACCATTACATCATCATCGAAACAGTACTACATTTACAAATAGTTTAGTCTTTAATACACATGTCAAAACGCAGAAAGATTAAATTGATAAATCTCCTCCTATTCCATCACTTTCCATTTTCGTGGATTATAAGCAACTGTCAAGCTTCTGGAGTTTCATCAAATTATCATCCTGCTATCAAAAATAAAGTTACCTTTCTGATATCCTTGGCTTTTCTTCTATAGAGAATTACTTATAGAAATACTATTTAAGATATCAAATATGTTTTCAACTAAGATGAAGCTGAAGTTATATGCAGGGGAAAAGTGGAACTGGGATTGCTTGGGACAATGTGACATGCTAGGAGATTGCATGTCTGGCATTTATGCCTATGTAGTACATCCAAAATGTTCATTTTGAAAAACTCATCTTAAGTTTTAAATACCTTTATATTTGACTAGCATTATTAAGGGGGAAGGAAGGAAGGAAGGAAGGAAGGAAGGAAGGAAGGAAGGAAGGAAGGAAGGAAAGAAAGAAAATATATGGGTCAGGGTTCTCAATTTCAGATGACAGGACAATAGGAGCTATATTAATCAGAACGAGATTTATTAAGAGAGATAGACAACTCAAAAAATTGTTGCTATTGCAGAAGAAACAGATTTCAGCAGTTTCGTGAGTCACTCTTTGTATCACCCCAGGAACAGGCTTGCCAAAATCAGGAAGTCTGAACCAGGAAGCTACCCTACAGTCACTGGCCTCAGTCCCACCAGGCCAGGTCACTGCTGTGAGTTATTCTAGCAGGGTAAGTGCTTGGTACTTGCTCTTTGCCCCTACCCAACTCATTTTCAAAGCAAAATTTTGTATGGGAAGGCTTAAAATGTAGCTTTTGCATGATGATGATGATGATGATGATGATTACTACTATTACTGTTATTATGTTGGAAACGTATATTTCACAATGTAGAATACTAATCAAATGTGCAGAGACTGCTCGAAAAAATTGGAGGAAATACAAATTGGACAGTCTAATGTGAAATATATTTAAGAACTCCAAAACTAGAATGTTTAAGTATTTATTCCAGAAAGAGATAACAATTTTGAAGGGAGGAGGCTTCAGCTAGGACTTTCGATTTTCAGCAAACCTATTCAGGATTTTGGTTCTTTACATTTTCTCTTTCCCCTTCCCTCAGCTGTTTAGAAATCTTTTAGAATTTGAATTTTCATTATTTCCCCTATTTTAGAGAGAGAGACAGAGACAGAGAATGTGATCAGATGAGGAGGAGTGTGAAGGGCAGCAGAAGAGGGAAAGGGAGATGGAGAATCCCAAGGAGGCTCCAGGCCCAGTGCAGAGGCCAAAGTGGGCTGATCTCTCAACCCAAGATCAGACCCCAAGCAAAATCAAGAGTTGGATGCCTAACTGACTGAGACACCCAGGCACCCCAGAATGCAAATGTTTATTTCTTCAATATTCTTACCATTGGAATAAAATAAATTACTTCTGAAATGATAAGTCAGTCCCACACCATTTTATTGGTTTTCTTTTCTTGATTATTTCTATAGGAAAGTTTGGAAATGGTACAATTCTGTATCTACCTCCATTGCTCTGCAAGTATTAGTTTCTGGTAGCCTGTTTCTCCAGACTGGAAGTGAGTGATCTTTTATATAAAAAGAAAGGTTCCTATCAATAAATTACTGAAAACTATTTACTTGACATGATTTTTATTTGAGTAACAAAACCCAAACAAAATAAAACTCCAAATTCTTCAACTTCAGGAAAGAAAAACACATACCTGAGGAATGAAAAAAAAAGTTTTCCTTTTAAATTGATGCTAGATGTTTGCAGGATTCTTGATAAATTGCAAGATCAATATTGGAAAACAACAACAAAAAACTAGATTATTTGGATATCTTTATAATAGAATGTTAGACGAGAATGATGACAATTCACATTAAGCCATTTGAAATTTTTCTTGTTCCCTAAAATAATGAGGAATGCAATTTAATCCCTTTTCTTGGGCAGCCCTGGTGGTGCAACGGTTTGTCACCGCCTGCAGCCCAGGGTGTGATCCTGGAGACCTGGGATTGAGTCCCACGTCGGGCTCCCTGCATGGAGCCTGCTTCTCCCTCTGCCTGAGTCTCTGCCTCTCTCTCTCTCTCTCTCTCTCTCTCTCTTTTTCTCTCTCTGTGTGTCTCTCATGAATAAATAAATAAAATCTTTAAAAAAAATTACTTTAAAAAATCTTTCTTTTTGGATATAGAATAGACTAGATTTCCTAGCCCCCTTGAATTTCAATGGGGCCAGGTAACAAGTTATCTCCAAAAGAATGTGAGAAGTGAGGTGTTCAAAGTTCAGACTGAAGAAGTGAAGAAGAGGGTATGCTTTCTCCATTTTCTTTCTTGTCTACTGGCTGGGTGTAAGACTGTAGTAGAGGCCCTAAAGAGTGGCAAAGCTATTAAGATGGAAAAAGCCTGAATCTCTGGAAGACTTCATGGGGCAGAGTCCCTGCTGACTTAGGCTGGCCAGTGAAGTAAGCAAAAAAAGATATTATTACTTTAAGCCAATGGGATTTTTAGGATTGTTTTTCAAAGCTGATAACCTACCCTGACTGATACACTTCTTTGAACACAGTGTGCTTTGGGAGAAAGTAGTTAATATAAAAATTTGGTCTACCTCCTGTTGAAATAAATTTCTAGGCCCAAGATGGAGCCGCTCCTGCCTGGGGTGCCATGTCAGCAAACTGAAACTTAGATAACTTTCGTGTCCCTGTAAACGCTCCACTAGAGCAGAGAAACGCAGTGTATGCAGTCAGCCAGTCCCCAAATGCTAAGCCAACTCTGGGCTTTATACTTATTTCCTTGTCCTTTCTCACCCCCAACAAGGTTGACTATGTGGCTCCAGACAATATGTCTTACTTTTCTCTTCCTTGTTCTTTATTCTTTGTCCTGTAAACACCTCTCCCCTTCCACCCCATTTTGTGGTTCTCTGAATGGAGATGATTTCCTTCACGAAGGGCTTAAGTTTATATCAACTACATTGCCCTCTTTAAGCATTTTTTCACACTGATCAAGTTTCCACAGTTCATACTTATGCAAAAGTATACTGCAAATACCAAAGCATTTTGCAAATTTAATAAATGCTTGTTATTAACAGCATTAATAAAAATGGGAATAGTTATGGAAAATTCAGTATTGCAGGTATGTGTTTTGGAGTGGAAGCTGGGGAAAGGAATGGATAGACCAAGAAGAATCCCCTGAAGCCTGACCTTCCTGAGGTAGTCCATGCTGTAGGATCAGAGCTGCATTATTATTCTAGTAGCTGAACTTATTGAGAAAAATATAGACTCCTAAGAACATGTAAAACATAAGACATAGACAACTTAAAAGACGTAACAAACCCGAATCTTGACTTTTCATTGTTTCTGGATTTTTTTTTTTCTTAATGCACTTTGATTTAATTTGGCTTAGCTATTTTAAAGATTGTATTACTCTAGTCAGAAACAGTGTTTTAGAACTCAGCTGGGTCACGGGGACTTTCTCACCACTCCATCCTCATTTGCAGTTTTGCTATAATAAAAGCCCTAAATATATTGCTACTGTCTAGACGTTTTATCTGAAACAAGTGTCCTTTGTAGTCTCAGAGGACTTTTCTATTTTATTTCCAGTAAATCAAAGTCTGTGAAGAGCTTCGGTTCTTATTAAGACATACCCTTCACAGTCCAGTGACTGCCAACAGTGGCAAGCCATTGACAGTTCATTTACATATAAGTGATGACTTCCATCAGGTAGTTGGCTCAAAAACACAATGGACATTTAGAGCATATCCAATATTTCTTGTTCTCTGATGAGCACCAAGTGCCAATTTTTATATGGAAACTGACTATTGAAAAGTGAAGGCTTCTTTTCCCTGACCTTACACTGTCTTCTGCAGCTCCAGAGTGACATATTGTCACCGAACTTTAATGTAGGATCATACCTCTAAAAGACATTCAGTAGCCCCACCTCCGTTTGCTAAAAATCAAGAATGAGAGTCAAATGTAGGAAATATGAGAGAAGAATGATCATCACATTTTATTAAAGGAAAACTAAACTTCTATATCTTGCCCCCAGTTGTCATAATCATAACTTAATTTCTATATTTCTTTGATGTTTTTGTATTAATTGCTTTCTCTTATAAATATATTTGCCATTTGAAATAGTGACACTCATTATGCAACACTCATTAGGAAATCCTGTATCCTAGGTGCCTTCATTGTAATTCCATGCCTTTGTTCCCCAATTTTTTTTTGAATAGTGGTAGCAGAAAGCTAGCCAAATTATTATCCTAATAATGCTATAAAAAGGAGCAGGTTGATGATCTGTTACCATGCTGGAATCAACTCATGTGTGATTTTTTTCCTTTTTTTTTTTTTTCTTTATTCTGTACTTTTCAGCTTTTTTTCAGTATTGAAATAAAGAAAAAAATGTTTTTCTTTAAAATGAAACCCTCTCAATTACCAACAGAGTAAATACGGATAATTTAATTTCACAAATACACTAATGTCTACATTTGAGCTCATAACTGCTTTTTCCCCCCTGTCAAATGTTTTACTGCAAACATTTTCTCATTAGAGGATCAGCATGTTTTTTAATCCAGCTTGGTTCTGGTTTTGGTGGAGCCCTGACTTAACATGATTCTTGTAACTGGTTTTTCTAAAGATTTTATTCTAATAACTTCCATATGGATTCTACAGTAAATTGCATAAAGTAGCCTGAGAGAGATTTTATTCTTAAACCAGAGTCGATTACAGAAGTAATAGATCAGCGGCTAGAACTGAAAAAATGAAGCACATGTAGTTCCTGCCTCTGTTCATGTCTAGTCTCCGTGTTAGTTATAGGTTCTGTTCCTTCAGCTATCCTTCAATTGTTTCTTCAAACCCACTCATAGAAGGAGGGGGTGGGGGATAGAGGGATTGATGGATAAGTGATGGATAGGTAGATAAAATTAAATTCAAGATTCTTAGGAAACTAGTGTTAGTTGCTTTGCTTCAAATCTTTTCTTAACTAAGGCAGGTAACTTAGGAACACTATAGACAGACTTCTGGTTTTTCACTTGAGTAGGGAATGAGAATAGGGAAAAATAATACTATGAATACACTAATAAAGTCATATAGTTGAAAAAACATTTTGAGGAGTCATTTCCAAAAACTGTAAGTGCATTTTTAGAAATAAAAGTCTTAAAGTTTCTTCGTGGCATTGGTTGGTAATGGAACAAAAGAAATTAAAATCCAATGAAAGGAATACTTGACACTATGTGGTTTCAACTTCAGTATGATAAAATGGTAGCTTTTAATGAAGAAGATCCAATGAATGGCTCATCCAAAGATATTTAGAAATTATAAATTGAGTTGTTGGAATCCTTCTTTTGATGTCCAAAGATGCTTGTCATTTTTTCCTGGTGATACTTAAGTAATCCATGGCTGATGTATCTCTTTGGGTAGACAGGTTCAATTCTTAAGATATTAAAATTGTATTGAAACATTATTCTCCTTCTCACGATAAATGTTGTCTCATTTTCCTTTCTCTTATAGATCTGCATACTAACTTTCCAACAACCTGGATGTTAGCTCTTTTGAGTATTGGATGTCCATTCACTATAAAACAAATATATAATTGTATTAATAAATTTTCAATTAATATAACAATGTGCCATGCTTTTGAAATCATAAAAATCACAGTAAATAAATAATAGTTGTGCTAGAACATTGAAAAGGTATGACTTGGAGACATTTCTTTCAGGTGTATTACAGTACCCTATATATAATGCCAGGAGACTCAGCAAGAGTTACTCTGAGACAAACAGCTGAGAGAAGGGATAGCAGAACCTGGATTCCATCAATATATAGCATATTGGGGTTTTTTTTTAAAGATTTTATTTATTTATTCGAGAGAGAGAGAGAGAGAGAGAGAGAGGAACAGATGCAGGCAGAGGGAGAAGCAGGCTCCCTGCAGGGAGCCTGATGTGGGACTTGATCCCCGGTCTCCAGGATCACACCCTGGGTTGAAGGTGGTGCTAAACTGCTGAGCCACCTGGGCTGCTCAATATACAGCATAATAAATTAGATGAAACATGTATTTGACCATAAGAGCAACAGTATTGATTCTTTTGGCAATACAATATACTCAGTTCTGATACTGATATTCAAATCGATATAAACAACTGTTTGTATAGATTGCTTATACTAGATCCATCTTTAGGTATAAAATGACTTTCCAAATGAGAAATAAAAGCCAAAGATTTACTGTGTCCACCAATTATACACAGTGCTAATTTACAGATAGGGCAGTCCATTTTTTGCCTGACCTACCATTATTATGAAACAAAAACATAACTAAAAAATAGTTAAATTATAAGAACAATCCACATTACTAAAAGGAATTTAATGACCTGATGTGTTGTAAAAGAAAAATCAGGGCATTGCTGCTGTTTTTATGTTTAACTATATTGCCATTAGACAAATAGCAAGGCTTATAACAACAAAACTAAATTATACTGCATTCAGGGTATTTATAAAATAATTAGTAATTATCATTGCAACTGTGATCATTGGCAACCACAAACTGGTGTTCTTATCTAGTAGTTACACAAGATAAGCACGTTAATTCTAAAGATCAAATCTTAGGATAAAATGATTTCCTATTGTAATTTTTTAAAAATTATATACAATACCAAACACACATTTCTTCAGACAGAAGGTATTTTAAACAAGATTTCTCAAAGTAGGTAAAATAGAAAAGAAAAAAAAGTGAATATAATAGTCTAAGCTCTTCTTATACATTTGTCAGTGAGTCCAGATTTAATACTTAATCTTAGCTTCCTTATTTTTGAAATGGGGATAATATCTATCTTGTTTGGTTGTTAAAAGGATCCAAAAAAGATATATGTATAATAATAATGTATTAATATTGACTCATCAGTTATAACAAATACACCATACTAATGCAGGCTGTTAATAATAGGGAATGGGAAAAGGAGAGTTGCAGGTGAGGGAGGATATGGGAACTTGCTTTACAGCCCATCACTATTTTTGAAAACCTAAAATTCCTCAAAAAAATAAAGTCTATTAGTTTATCTATTTTTTAAAGTCTATTAGTTTAAAAAATATATGCCTGACACTTCATAAATATTCAAAATATACTTGCTGTATTATTATTTATTTATTTTTAAATATTTTATTTATTTATTCATGAGATACACACACAAAGAGAGAGAGAGGCAGAGACACAAGCAGAGGGAGAAGCAGGCTCCATGCAGGGAACCTGATGTGGGACTCCATCTCGGGTCTCCAGGATCACGCCCTGGGCTGAAGGCAGCGCTAAACCACTGAGCCACCTGGGCTGCCCCTTATTATTATTTATATCATGATATTATAGTAGATAAGCTTTATAAAGGTATTTCACTAATAATTGTGTGAGATGATAGAAAAAACATATATGGATCTCTGTCCCTGTTTCTTGGCACAGAGCTCCCAAAACCCTTGTAATTTTGTAAGCGTTAAGAGCACTAGGAGCATTTCTTGGTCTCCCAAAACCCTTGTAATTTTGTAAGCGGTAAGAGCACTAGGAGCATTTCTTTGGTCTAATATTCGGTCTTTGGCCCCATCCCTGACACAAAACTCCTAAAAGTCTTGTAAATTCTCAAGTTATAAGAGCACTAGAAGCATCTTTTGTTCTAATGAGGTGACTCTAGATGAGCTCCTGAATGAGGGGTTGTCACTGGAAAGAATAAGCTGTGATTAGAAACTTGGAACTTTCAGTAACCCCCTCTGGAAGAAGGAAGAAAGAGGGTCTGAAAATGGAGTTAATGATGGATCATGCTTACTTGAGAAAGCCTCCATAAAAATCCTAATAGTAGGGCACCCTGAGGGCTCCTAGGTTGATGAACATGTCCACACCAGAGAGTGACTGTACCCCAACTCTGTAGGGACAGAGGCTCCTACATTCACAATCCTCTCAGATCTCATCCCATGTATCTCTTCATCTGGCTGTTCAACTGTGTCCCTTATCTATCCTTTAATAAGCTGGTAAGCACAAGTGATTCCCCAAGGCCTGTGAGCTGCTCTACTAAATTAATCAAACCTAAGGAAAGGGTTGTGAGAAACTCTGATTTCTAGTCAAGTTGAACAAAAGTGGGTAACCTGGGAACATACTTCTTGCAATCTGCATGAAGTAGGGGGCAGTCTCTTGGGACTGAGCCCTTAACCTGTGGGATTTGATGCTATCTCCAGATAGATAATGTCAGAATTGAATTACCTTATGGGACACCCAGCTGGTGCCCATTAATTGCTTGTTGGTGTGGGAGAAAGAAAAAAACTCAACACTGATAACCAGAAGAATCTTGGTGATCAGAAGTGGGATTGGGAGCAGAATCCTAAATTGTATAACCCATTATTTCACAAATATTTCAATTAAATAAAGAATAATTTAATTTTAGAAGAGAATAAAAATGTAAGTATATGTGATATATTTTTAATATTTCAAAGTAAATATTCTTGACCTTCATTTTTTCATGTGGCAGAGAACAATCCTTTTGATTAAAAAGAGTCAAATCCTGAATCAATTATTATATATATTTCAGCTGCATTGCTAAGCTGGCAGAGAAGGACGCCAAAAAACAAAGTAGAATCAGTAACCTTAGTGGATATTTGAGAGCCAAAATCAGTTTTGTTTTGTTTTGGTTTGTTTTCTTTTGGTCTGAGATTTTCTGTAGAACCCTGGATACCTGAGATTCCTTCAGCCTTATGAGGGGAGTGGGGACAGGGGATAAAGCACAGGGTCCACCCAAAATAGAGAGTTCAGTGGGAGACCACAACCAAGTTCAGCTTGGGCCCCAGAGGGATACAGTAACAGACTAGGCAGGGTGAGGTTAAGAGAGAGAGTAGAGGGAAGGGGAGGGAAGAGAAGGGGAGAGCAGGGCAGAGGAAGAATGGGGAAGGGGAGGGAAAAACAGGGAAAGGTAGGGAATGGAAGAGAAGGGAAAGGAAGGGTAGGGGAGAGGCGGGGAGGTGAAGTGAAGGAAAAGGAAAAGAACGCTTCAAGGAAAAACTGCAAACAGCCTTTCTTATCTCTGAGGCTGAGCAGATAAAGAACCCCAAACGTGGCCCTGGTTTGATGTTCCAACTCATGTCACCTGTGTGTCCAAAAATATCTTGACAAAATCTAGAGTTTGTTGGGCTCCAAGAATAAGAGAATTATTGGGCTCCAATAATAAGAATAAGAGAAATTTTCTCTGGAAATAAGAGAAAAACCTCTATAGAAGAAAACGACTTCAAACAAGGTTTTTAAAATATGTCACAAAAAACATATTTTTTAAACACCTATATGTTACAATGTTGTTTTAAATGGAAAAGCTGATTATAAAGTAGTATCTACAATGTGATCCCAGGCTTTAAAAAAATTATGTGCAAATTAAAATGCCTATAATAATAGAATATTAATAGTGAGTGAAATGATAATTTAGCTTCTGTTTACCCATATTCTCAACAGTAGATATTATATATGTAAAAATAACAATGTTAGAGATTTTCAAGTTTCTAGATTGAAATATATGGTATGAAGTCATTTTCTAATGTAGATAATGAATAAATAATCAGAAGTTAGGTATCTTTGTTAGGTCTTTGTTTATACTTCAACAATTTAAAGAAATTATTTCAAATTGGAAAAATATTCACATTAAAAAGATAGTATGCTAAAGACATGCATTTTGTGGGCTGGATTTTCAGAAAAGAATACTAAAATTTTATCACAGATTCAAAGTATGCTTTGTCCTCTCTTTTCTCTTCAACCACCTCCAGACTCTCATGCTCACAAGGCTATTTCATTATTTCTCATACAAGCTCCCCGACCTCTTCAAGGTTATGTATTATTCTACACTATTGGCTACTTCTCATGAATGCTTCAGAATGAATCTTCATAGAGCAACTTGGAAATAAAATGAATTGTGTTAAAAGTAAAATATACATTTAGGTCATTGAGTATCCGTGGAGCCCTATTTCCACAGGGTCATGCTAAGTGCTAGGATGTGGCATAGAGGGCACCAGGTGAGACCTTTCTGAGTCTCCATTTCCTAACTACAAACAAACCAAAAACAATAAACAAAACCCCCTGCAATTATTATGTTACTCGTAGAGATCTAGTTAGAAAAAAAAATGAAAGCAACTTGGTATCACGGCCCTGCCCACCAGATGATTATCATAGTCAATAACATATAGCAAAAATAGGGATCCCTGGGTGGCGCAGCGGTTTGGCGCCTGCCTTTGGCCCAGGGCGCGATCCTGGAGACCCGGGATCGAATCCCACGTCGGGCTCCCGGTGCATGGAGCCTGCTTCTCCCTCTGCCTGTGTCTCTGCCTCTTTCTCTCTGTGTGTGTGACTATCATAAATAAATTAAAATAAAAGGGATTCTCTTTAAAAAAAACATATAGCAAAAATAGAGTCCTAGATGACAAATAATTCAGGACTTACTTGACTAGTTATATTTGATGTCAGTATACAACACAGGTCCAAGTGTGAAACTACATTTTGTGCACCTTAGGGTTCAAACAGGAGTGTGTCCACAAGACTGTCAGAACAAATCCTCCATACATCTTTTTGCAAAGAAAGACCAAGAAATCCTCTTGGGGAAAAACTCTTAATTGAAGAAGAGTTAGCTATTTTCTTCTTTATCAAATAAGACAGTAGAAGCTGCCCGGGATGGGGTTTTTCACACACTCTGACTTGCTTCTTGCTAAGATGATTTTGCTTTGACTCTCCACTCCCCTGTTCCCTATCCTCCCACCCAGGGAGACTCTGGCCTATAGATTTGTGAGAGCAAGGCCCCAGGGAGAAAATGGCAGAGCTGAAAAAATGGTTTTCTTGCACCACATCCTAGGGTGCACAGGGCCTTGGTGCTGAGAGGGAGGGCACAGTGGTACCCAGTCCAGGAGAGAAACTTTCTCCTTCAGCAGGTTAGAACCAGTACAGCAGGGCCTGAACAGGTGCTGATGGAAGGGCAGCAGGTAGACACCTTCACCAGGCTTCCTGCACTTCAGAGTGATGGCAGGATGGGGAATGCTGTTGCCGCCTAGGGTGGCATGTGTATGAGCACACGTGAGATGTCCCAGAAATAACCACAGTAGGTGGACTGCCTTCAAAGAACCTAAAGGTTGCATAACAGCAGATAGAAAATTCTGTGTGTGAGTACATTTGTACATGTTACTTCACATATAGTAACCACATATACATATGTGTGCATGCACGTAGTTGGACATGATTTTGAAATATCAAAGGTTTGCTTCCCACTATTCACAGCTCCTAGCTCCCGCCTCTGCCATTCAGGCAACAGTGATGGCTTCCTGGAGGGTGACTGAAAGTAAATCACGTTTACTGACACTTATTGTTTCTGACACTTAACCTATTCTGAAACAAGGAAACAGTTGTAAATAGCTAATAAATATTCCATTCTTAAATATTTGAACAGTCAAGTCCCTCTTTGTAATCTATAGGTGGAAAACGTATAGCTATTTATCAAACATATCTACTTCAAATGAAGTGAGGAACTTTGCAACTCTCCACATATGCACTGCCCAACAGCAGAATAATCCTAGAACCAAAAGGACAGTGACATTTCAAGGAGGAGTTTTTATTTTTATTTTTTATTTTTAAAGGGTTTTTAAAATTTATTCACGAGACACACACGGAGAGGCAGAGACATAGGCAGAGGGAGAAGCAGGGTCCCTAGAGGGAGCCCGATGCGGGACTAGATCCCAGGACCCTGGAATCATGACCTGAGCCAAAGGCAGAAGCTCAACCACTGAGCCACTCAGGTGCCCCATCAAGGAGGAGGTTTTAAAACACAGAGTAAAAACAATACTTTCAAAATAAAGGCTTCTCCTTGGAAGAATACAACTTTGCTCAAAAATGTACAGCATTTGGGATATCCACGACACCAGAATCTGAGGATATTAGCACATGGAACCTCTTCCAATGTCCAGAGAATAGGAATTAGACTAGCAAACTGGGGGAAACAAAAGAGGAGCTACTGATGCTTTTCTGAGAAAGGGCCAGGCACCCTATCCCCTTGTACCTTGCCCTGAGGAAATGGAAAAAGGGAAATCTCAATGACACAAAGCACATAGTTTGTGGAAAGATTTAGGAGTAAAGGAGTTTTGTTAAAGGGGCTGCTACCCTTTTGAAGAATCCAAGTGGCCAATATGGTGGTGCAACAGTAGCTGTGGGGAGGGTCTGGGTGATGGTTGGACAGCCTTACAGAACAAATAGCAGCCCACCATGGTGTAGGAGGGCTACTGAGATTGCTGAGGTTCCCACGTGGGCAGGGGACTTCGGAGAAGACTGGCTGGCCAAAGGAGGCAAGGTCAGGACAGGGAGGTGACCAAGCATATGCACTGCTATGGCAGAGACTAAGGCCAGATGCCAAAGAATGATTCCCAAGGTCCAACAGGCAAGAGTTAGACCTAAGGAGGCCAGCAAAGAGCAGAGATCACACAGAGGAGGTCTCTCACAAGGTGAAAGAAGATGGGACAGTAGCCCTCTAAAGTGGGGGCCTGGCACAGAGTAAATAAGAATCGAGGACACAATTTGCTGGTAAATATAAGCAATAAGCACAGCAGAAAAACATGAAAGTTAGAGACGTAGCTCATAGAATACTAAGGAAAGCGGTCTGATTACTAATAGGAAAATCTTTTCTTTGTGAAAGACTTGAGTATGAAACTCTACTTACTGTGCAATCAGAAAATAGGAGTTTCACAGAAAATGATATCAACCCACTGAAGGGGGAGAGGGAAAAGGAGCTGCCCTAAGTAACTTGAGAAAACAATGTTTTGACTGGGAACTGGAGGCTAATGACAAAATGCAAATGGGTAGATGCAGATGGATACATACAGAAATAATTATGTTTACAAACTTGGCTTAGTACTCACATCTATATTTCCTAGATCTGCCTACTGATGGAGGCTGGAAACCTTAGCAACAATGAACACATTCAGTGCCCAGATTTTGGTTTCTAAAGACTCTTCTTCAATAAAAAGAACCAAGGGTTGGGGTGCCTGGGTGGCTTGGTCAGTTAAGCAGCAGACTCTTGATTTTAGCTCAGGTCATGATCTCAGGGTCCTGAGATGGAGCCCACTTAAGACTTTCTCTTTCCCTCTCCCTCTGCCCCTCACTCTTCTCTCTCCACACTCCTCCCCTAAAAGAAAGGAACCGAGTCTTTGGAGAAATGTCTAGTTCTAAGGCCAGGGCAGGGGCAATAGAAGATGAGTCTGCAGAATCTTGTAATGCCAGAAAGTAAGAAAGTGCTCAGAAAACAAAAGGATAGGGGTATTTCAAAAGGACTGGAAATGAACTTGAAAAAGCACCCAATGTCTAAAACTGGAACAACTTGAACAACAAAAACAAAGGAATGTAGTATTAGATTATAACTCAAAGTATAAAAGAAATATGAGTATATGTAAATAAATGATTGAATATATAGATGGGGGAGGAAAAAAACTTCATTACATAACAATTCTTCAGTTATGTAGCTATCCCCATTTCCCAGAGGAAATGTTTCATTTCCCTCCCAGACCTCCTTGAGTGTGACCTGGATTTAGTTATGGGATTTCAGACAATAGACTGCAGAAAATGGGTGAGGGGAAAGTCACTAACAGTGAGTGGAGAAACCTGACAAACACTACCTTGGCCAGTTGATCAAGGTTTATATCACCAGGTTAATAAGGCATATTGCAGCATGTTCCTGCTAATATGATGTGATGAGAAGGGCACTGCACCTCTGTGATACTCTCTCAAAATATGCGTAACCTCAGCATTTAAAAAACAATAATAATGAGAACCAAAATAATAGTTTCCATTTAATGTACATTTATTCTTTGTCAGGCACCGTGCTGAGTGTTTTACTTATATTATCTTAATTTATCTTTCTACCCATGCTGGATGCTATCACATCATTATAGGACACCAAGACTCATAATACTAACATGTCTTATTGGGCGATAGCCAATTTTTGATCCACATATGAATTGAAGAACCTTTTATAACTCAGTGAAAACCATAGCACTATTTAAATCACTCATTTTTAAAGCAGCATACTAAATTTTTTAAAAGATTGATTGATTGATTGATTTAGGTTGGGGGAGAGGTAGAGGGAGAGGGAAAGAGAATCCCAAGCAGGCTCTGCACTGACCACAGAACCAGATGTGAGGCTTAATCTCATGACACTGGAATCATGATCTGAGCAGAAACCAAAAGTCCATTGCTTAACCGAGTGTACCACCCAGGCACCCCTGTTGCTTGCCTTTTTATACGCTTGTCCTGTAGCTTCAAAATATCGGTAATTCACTTCTTTGTGTCCCTGCATTATCTCTAAAAGAGTGTCGTGCAGATTAATGTGTTCAATAATAATATAATATTTTTGTTTTACAAAAATGACATTGTCTTATCCATATTTTGCTTATCCATATTTTGCTTTCTTCATTCAAGTAGAATTCATGGAAATCTCTCCAAGCTAACTAGTATAGCTCTAATTCATTATTTTAAGTGGGGTGTAGTATTCTGTGATATGAATGCACCATAACATTGCTTTATGGTTTAGTGTATACTTTGTTTTTCAATTTTCCCAAATAAAAAAATGCTTAAAATAAGCATGCTTGTTTATTTAGTAGTGCTTTCATTTTCATGTGATAGATTCCTCAAGATGTAGCATAGTCAAAAGTATGAATATTTTTAATTTTAATTGATATTGCTCACATGCTCTCTAAAATACTACGAAATTCATATTTCTACCAGCAACATGTGACATTACTTCCTTGCTCACAATCTAGCCAGCAATAGCAGTTATTATTTTATTTCACATTGTTTTAATTGTGGCCAGTCTAAAAGCTGCTGATCTACTCATTTACTAGAGACTTTGAGCAACTTCGCATATGTTAAATGGCTGTTGATTTTTTTTTTTTGTGAATGGTTTCTCTACATCTTTTGTCTATTTTGTTATTAGATTATCCTCTTTTTTTATCATTTATTTATTTATCTGAGGGAAAGAGAGAGCATGCATCGGCAACAACACGTGCGTGGGTAGGGGGCAGACGAAGTCTTGAGGCAGACTCTACACTGAGCACAGAGCCAGATCTGAGGCTCAATCCCATGATCACTGAGATCACAATCCCATGAGCCATGAGATCACGATCCCATTCAAAAATCTAAAGTGGGTTGCTCGAGGACAGACCCAGCCAGGCACCCCAAATTTCCCTCTTTTGCCCAATTTTAAACAGCTCATCATATTAAACCTTTGTCTTCTAAAATGCAATTCCATTCCAAATCAATTTCTAAAATAGATTTGTTTTTCTCATATATTTTTTTTAATTTTTACAAAACAAAATCTTCTGCTTTAGATTCTTTATTGAATATCTTTCCTGCTCCTAGCTTGAATACACAGTTCTCCAGATTTCCTTAAAGCTTGATTAACTGACTGACTGATTAGTTGATTGATTGATTTACACTGGTTGTTAAATTTTCTCAATTGCTTATTTTACTATCTATTGATAATATCATATAATTTTCCCCTAAATGTATTTATATAATAAACTATAGGAATAGAATTCTGACTTCTTAATATGGTGTCATTCTTATGTTTGGAACTGAATGTGTTTGGACTTAGTGTGTTATCCTTTAACAGATGGCTGGGACAACTTCCCTTTTTCCAAGTATTCAAGCTTATAATGACTAAGGTAAGGTATGCCAACCACTTCCACCTTGTTAGAAACTTTCTTTGGATCTTTCAGGCCCAATAATAAGAAACCCTTCAGCCAGGCTCATATCATAGTGGCCAGGACTGCTTACCTGAATCTCACCCTCTGCCCAGTGGTAAGTTGATATAGCTTCAAAGCAAAGACATGAGAGATGAAAATACAAGAGCAATTTTAGACTTTTCAATTGGAAATTCTTTGCCATATTTTTTAAAGGTGATAGAAAAAGACAAAGTGATAAAATCCAAAGACTATACAATCTGTGTAAAAGGCACAAATAAGAAATTTCTCAGGATCCCTGGGTGGCTCAGCGGTTTAGAGCCTGCCTTTATCCCAGGGTGCGATCCTGGAGTCCGGGGATCGAGTCCCACATCCGGCTCCTGGCATGGAGCCTGCTTCTCCCTCCTCCTGTGTCTTTGTCTCTCTCTCTAATAAATAAATAAATAAATAAATAAATAAATAAATAAATCTTTAAAAAAAAAAAAAAGAAAGAAATTTCTCCAAGCTGAGGTAGATCATTTTTTTCTGGAGGAGTAGTGGTGGGGAATAAAGGCAAGAACTTAATGTTCTGAATAACACGAGATTAACAATAAGGAGGAGGCCCACCCAGAAAACACATCTTAAAACCTAGAAAAAAACATGTACAAATTCATTTTACCCTAGATGTTTTCCATAACTCAGTACGTTCCTTGACCATAATTTGTTTTCCATCTCCTTACCAAAAGGAATGCTCCAAACCTGAGTGGCCACCACCAGCCACCAGTCTTCAGGAGACACTAGGCTCATCAGAGGCCCTCCCCTCCTGGCTGTAGCAAGCAGAAGCAGTTGGGGTCTTTTATACTAAATCAGCAAATCATCAAAAAAGAAGTTGAAAGAACCCCACTCTTTACTATCCAAGCCACACACAAGCCTTCCTGACACCCTGTAGCCGTGGGCCTTGCACCCAGTTGAAAATAAACTCCAAGCATCCAACAAAACAAAACAAAAAATGAAAGTGGTATGGTATCACTATAATAATCTATGAGGAAAATACTCAAGTGTTTCATTATTCATTTTATTCTACATTAGGACAACAGCAGAGTGAAGATTCAAATCTCTGAATTGCCTCTGAGAAGAAACAATCACAATAAAATTACAGTTTCCCAATATATGTGCACAATGGAAAAAGAGCAAAGAAGGTTCAAACCATGTGTTATAATCTATTACACTCTAATTGAAATCCAATTGATCTTAACAGGATTTAGATAAAGACATTTAATGGACAAACTTTTCAAAGCAGGATGGTCAATATCTCACCAAGAAGGGATAAAAATTCTTGTGACATTTTTAGTACAGAGCTAAGAGCATGAACTTTGGGATCAGAAAGACTAAAATTCAAATACTGGCACTTTTAACTTAGCACTTTGTGATCTTAAGAAAGATGAGTTTGCATTTCTTCATCTGTAAAATGAAGATAACAGTACCTACTTCAAAGAAATAGTATAAAAATTTAATGAGAAAATACACATAAAGTGCTTGATTCAGATTTAAATGTATCATAATTTCTTAAATTGTGTCTGTTATTATGCCCTTCTTTTCTTTTTTGTCCTCCTCCACTGACTGAGATGGAGATTTTTTTCACCATCTGCCCTATCATATAGTTATTTATTTATTGGGTATTCTGTTGTTGTTGTTGTTAGTATTGTGTGCATTCCGTCTCAACGCCACTCCTAGCAAGCAAACAACCCTTTCCCAATGGACCACTCTATTATTTCCTCTAACTTTTTCCTACAGACATACTCTGTATTTACCACTGATGTGCCCACATTCTGATGTGAAACTCACTGAAAATATAATTCTTCCTTCATTCCTAATTGGTTTTCAGTACACAATGCAACCTCCCCCACGCACATACACACACCAATTAAATTCTGAGGAATATAAATTCTTCACTCTGTTCGTTCTTCTTATATAAATCAGATGATAAACCAAGAGGTCTAACAGAACAGCCCAATCTTCCCACTTTCTTACCACCTCTCCCTCTTACATGGGCATAACTCTGGAAATCTTGTCAAGACTCCTGATGGAGTGCTTCAAATTTCCTTCTCCCAGACCTTGAAGCTAGGCAATGGCACATTCTAAGGAAGCATATTTATTGACTATATAATCTCCACTCTGGGTCTACTGCTGTGAAAAGGCTTAGAATTGGGTAGGTTCAGAGTAAATATGCTCACAGTTATATTTTACCACTAGATGTCACTCTGTCACATCTAAGCAAACGTGGGGCCACTTCCCACTACCAAAATGCACTGCAATCCAGGCACTTGTCCCATGCCTGAGAAATAGCTAATAGTAGCACTGACTTGGCTGCACTAGAAGCAAATAATAAAGATTACTCTCCAATGTAAGACCAAGGCTGGTTCTAAGTATCCTCTGATGAGGACAGAACACACATATCTCCACCAACCATGACCTCATTTGATAGGTCTCCACTTCCAAAGGGCTGAGGTACACCTGCAGTGTTCCTCTCTCCAAGAGTGTTGAGCTTTCCAAGCACCATCATGCCAGAGGCTGATGGGATCACTTCTTTTATCCGATTGTATTGTATTGTATTGGTTTCACAAGCACCAACTCAGACGGGTGTCTGATTTTATAACGAAAACCAAGGTTCATCAATATATCTATACCATATAAAGCTGCTGCACAAACATGATCCAGCTGTTCCTCATTCTCTAAGATTCGTTCTACTGTTGCTGACAAACCATGGAAGCTAATTTTCAGGCTGAAAATCCAGCAACTATTCCTCAGTAAGTCCACCCCAGAAAGAATTTTGTGGCACTGCGATTATGAAAACCCCCAGTTCTAAGCCTTCCAAATTCACATTTGCATTTCTGCTTCCAAAGATGGCCATGCCTAGACATTTAACAACATGTTCTACCATGACCAAGCCTTTTTCTCCATTTGACACTTCTCATGAATTTCTCAAGTTTTTGTTTAATTATAATTAATTATAATTAGTCTGAACCAATGATTAAAAGCAACAATAACAAAAATTTTCCTTAATTAAAAATTCCACAGCACTGTGCACAATTTCACACTCTCAGAGATCCACATTTACCTGACATGAATATTCTCTGAACAGAAGGTGTTTCTGTTTGTTTGATTGTTTGTTTTTAAGTAGGCTCCACACCCAGTGTGGAGCAATGCAGGGCTCGAACTCATGATCCTGAGATCAAAACCTGAGCTGAGATCAAGAGTCAGATGTTTAACCAACTGAGCCCCTCAAAAGAAGAGTTTTTAAGTCCTTCAGAAACTAGGTCTCCATTGAGACTTAGTTAAAACTCATGTCCCATTGGAAATTTAATAAAGTACTTCTTTAGACTTCCTCAATTTAGTAAATTTATATGGTGCTGAATAGATTTGCTTCTCTCTCAGGCATATCTTGTCTTGAGCATGGCATTCTAAACAAAATTATAATTGGCACAAATTTGGTTTTCTTGACATCCCTCTCCTTTATGCTATTTTTTTTTATCAGAAAAATAAAAATGGTGAAATGTACTTTTGGCCCAAGTACAAAGTAATTTTAATGCTGAGTAGCAAGATGGATTTAAAATTCTGGGTTACAGAGCCCACAGTGTAACTCAAATATAAGCCAGGGATTCATGTGGTTACGTTTCTGGCATAATCTAAGGTAATGATGAAGAATTCTAAATTTTACTCAGTCTCATAATAAAATGTCCCAAAGGTAGCTTCTTAAAATTATTTTAAAGTAATCTTTAGACATCTTTTTTACAGTGGACACTTTTACACATCCATTTGAAACTCTCTTTAAAAATGTACTCTCTCAGGGTGCTTGGGTGGCTCAGTCGATTGAGTGCCCAACTCTTGGGTTTGGTTCAGGTCATGATCCCGGGGTCCTAGAATCAAGCTTAGTGTTATGCTCAGAGTTCAGCACAGAGTCTGCTTTTTCCTCTCCCTTTCCCTCTGCTCCAACTCCCATCAGCTCACAAATACATCTGCAAACACACTCTCCCTCTCAAATAAATAAATGAATTATTTAAAAAATATTCTCTTTGTGTGTTTCTCTACTCAACAGTGCTCCCCAACACCAATCCTATGAATCTTTTTGGTCACTATCTTCAAAATTTAACCACATATGGCAATTCCTAAAAAAAAAAAAAAAAAAAAAAAAAAAAAAAAAAAAAAAAAATCTATCCTTCTATCTCTCTTTCAACCAAACATCAATAAGTATCCCCATGGTCATGATCTTTCCCTATTTCTCTTCTTCTATTCCCATGCGGTTAATGTATAAATGCTTCTGATATGCTGCCCGTACCTTGCAACTCTACCTCCTTCATGTATGTCTCCAGACGGCATTTTTCTTCTACTATGATTGATTTTTTTAGGCAATAATCAGTCTATCCCCCCCCCCATCTTGAATTTGGGAGAATAAAATACTCTTAACATTGTAATTACTAATGTTTTAATGGTTGTGTAGATACGGAAACCCAGGCTTAGAGGGACAAAGTAACTTGCCCAATTAAGAGGTGGACTGTGAATTGAAAACTCAAGTCAGCATTACCTAGAAACCAACTCTGGGTTATACTGTCTAGGTTCAAATCATCAATCTTTAGCATACCATCAGTGTGGCCTTGAAAGAATTTCTCTATACTTCATTTTTTACATTTTTTTAAATAAGGATAATGACCATATTGCTATTTATAATTGTTGTGATGGTTAAATGAATTAATGCATGAACAAAACACACATAGTAAATGAGCTAAATGAGTAAAATGCATAATAAATACTAAATTTATTATCATTAACCACTATCCTGCATTGCTTTCAAATCCAAAAAATATTTTTAAAATAAATGTAAGTTTATTAATCAAAATAATATAAATGAGTAGTCTACAACTCAAGTTATAAATAGGGAGATAATTTGGCTCATTTACCAAAGGAATAATTCACTAACCTCCCCTTCCATGTCAGACACTTTAGTAGTTAAACCCTCGATTGGAGTTTGAAATATGTAACAGATGCTTAATGATGATAATGATGATGATGCTAGCAGTAATTTCTAACATTTATTGAGACTTGCTGGGCACTAGGTGTTTATTTGATGCTATGGTAAGAACTTTAATTGTCCTCATTCACAAATGAGGAAGTTGAAGCTAATAGGTTGAGTAACTTGTTCAAGATCAAGAAGGTACTAAATAACAAAGTTTGGGCTTCAATCCATTGAGGTAATTACAGAGTTAACAGAGCTCAAAGCTCACAATCAAAATACAATTGAATACTACATAAATTTTCAGATAAATATGTTTCAATTATTTGTAAGTCTAACTGTATTTCTTTAGTTTATCTTTACATTGCATTATATTTGATTTTCTAAACTGAAGTTGTACTATTGGTCATCAGGTCATAGAATCTGTTACTGATAATAAGCTTTAGGAACAAAAAAATTTACTTGATATAAAATGTTCCATGAATCTTAGAATAAAAGGAACTCCAGATGATGTGCCTGCTAAACCTATGGGCATGGAGAATATGTATAAATTTAAATGTAATTTTGCCAGGAACTCTGTAACGAGGCTCCAGACTAGAATGGAGAACAGAGCCAGAAAGGTTAATAAGTCACACAGACAGATAAGTGGCAGAATGGAGATTTGAATGCAGGTTGGATTTTCTGATCACAAATTTCCACGGAACCAACTAGCCTTCCAAAGTAGTTATTATTGCTTAAATTTTCCAGTTATGACTTCAATTGTTTTTCTTATAAACAAACCCAACTTTAATAAATCAATCTGTAATCATACCCTCAAATCATCTTTTTTCCTTGATTTATTCTATTGTCACAGTTCCCTGGTTTTGAGAAAGAAAATTAGTGGTGTTGCACCTAGAATTTTTATAAATCAGCATCTCCTGTATTGGTAGTGAAAAAATTACACATATTATCCATCAGATCATATCTGGATAGCATATGAATATTGTGTACCAGTCTAGACAGTTTCATACCCGAGACTATAATGCAATCTGTGTCTATAAGATACAATAAGCAGAGTAGGTTTATTCTGTTTCTTCTCAGAAGGACTGCAAAAACAAAGACCTTGTGGTAAATCTTCAGAAAGAAAATGTTGACTAGACTGATAATGTGAAGGCAAATTCAATAACTAAATGTAAGATGTTTTCAAAAATATCCTGGATCTTATTTTGTGTCAGACACTGTTCTAAGCACTTTATGTGTACTATTTAATTTATTTCTTATCACAACTCCATGGGACAGGCACCAGTACAACTTCAATTTTATACAGGTGGAAACTGAGGCACAGAAATTTTAAATACATTTCCCACAGTCACAAGGTTAGTAAATCGTACTTCTGCACTTCAAACCCGAGCAGTGGAGGTGAGGGGACTGACTTTGATATGCAAGAACAATAGCACCAGCAGTAAGAGCAGTGAGTCAGACACCTAGGTAAGCACTTTACATGTATTTTTTCATTTATTCTTGATACCAACCCTATGAGATGCTACTACTATAATTCCTATGTCACAGATGAGAAAGCCACAGCAGTTAAATAAATGTACAGGATCACATAATTACTAAATGGCGAGATCAGGATTTAAATCTAGCTAGTCAATGGACTCTGTATTTTTGCCTTTTGTCTGAATGCTAATTATCTACATACATATTTTATTGATACATACTTATATTTTATACAGATATTTTACACACATTATGATCTTAGCTCCAGGAATTTAAATATAAAGTAATTACACACAAGTATTTATAAATACTTTCTGTTCTTGGATATTGACTCTGCCATGGATATTGGAAACTGACTTCTCCCTTCAACCTTCCTTCTAGATTTAGAGCAACTGGAAATAAAAAATTTATTTCTGACATGTCCTTGAAACTAATACTCTGGGTGTTATCTTCTACCAATTAGCTACATTTTCACGGGATTTGGAAAGTAAAAAGGGTTGTGGAGATATTTTTTCTGTTTTTTTCACCTTCTGCTAGCAGATAAAGTTAAAAAAAAAAAAAAAGAAAAAAAAGAAAAGGTGAGTTGGTTCCACTGCAGTGTTCCAAAGATTATTATGTAGTGACCACTCTTCTGAGTGACCAGAAGAATTTAGAACGACAGCAGCAATATTCCTAATTTCACATCCTGGTTTCTGGAATAGCTACTGGATGTTCTTGAAGTCATAGCTCCAGCGGCACTGGTGGGTCAGGTCTTCATTGCTCTGAGAGCCATTCCTAGAAGTCCAAACTAAAATCCACCCCTTTACCCTCCAATGATTTCTGTAAGGACTTAATTTATCGTATCAAATCTATTTCTTCTTAAAATATGTGGAGTGCTTTCATTTCCTCTGCGGAGCCTTGACTGGTACAATATTCATTGTGTGAACTGTATGACTGCTCTCTGGAGCAGTTCTTAGAACCGATGCATTTTAGAGGTTGTGCTGCTACTGTACCTTACAGTTTTGTCTTTTCATGCATTCCAGTCCTTCGTCCATTCCAGTCCTTCGTCCTCACCTCATCCTACTCTCCTTAGTAACCCTGTTCATTCACTACTTCAAAATCAATTACAAAAACCCTTTGAAAGTTGGCCTAATATAGCCTCTGCTTCCAGTTCAGGAATGTTAATATCATTTTGAAAGAAAAAGAAAATTCAGGAAATAGAACATTCAAAATCAAATCGATTTTGATTTGTTTTAAGCCACTTAAAACAATGATGTTTCTGGGGCGCCTGGATGGCATAGTCAGTTAAATGTCTGACTCTTGGTTTCAGGCTCAGGTCGTGGTCTCGGGGTCATGAGATCGAGCCTCCCCCCCCCCACCCCCGCCATGGGGCTCTGCGCAAAGTGCAGAGTCGGCTTGGGACTCTCTTTCTTTCTCCCTCTGCCTTTCCTGCCTCCCCACCCCTCAAATAAATAAATCTTTAAAAAGAAACACAATGTTTATGATGAAAGGAAGTTTTGTTTGTTTTTCTCTTTTCTGGTATATTAACTGGGAAATATGTCCTGGTACTTAACTCCCATCTCTTGCCATTTTTCACCATTGGTGCAGCACCCTTTGCTGCTGCTATTGTTACTGCTTCATCCTTGCCCTGAAAATTGTTCCAAAAAACACTATAGATACTGTACTTGATGCTTGGTATTTGCCACAAAATATGAATGTCTTCAAGACATGAGTATAAAAACTAGAGATGGAAATCATGCCAAGTCCCTTGCCTCTTCCACAATTTAACGCAAAATCCTTAGTGCAAAAACCCGTTTTGAAAATCCTGTCCATTTTTTTCTAGGATATTCTTTATTAGCAATAAAGTTTAGCCTAGCAGTTTAGCTTCAGAGTAGTCATTAAGAAAGTCCCGAATCCATTGAGTTAAAAAGCTCAATAACTTCATATCAAAGAATGCTGGTACCAGAGCACCTTGCTGAATTTGTACTCAGCTGCACACTAAAATAAATACCATACATATTTATACATGATGGTTGTTGGGAAGAATATCAGAAGGGTAAACAACATTTGGGAAAACCAACAGCCATTTGTTTCTTTGTACCTGACCAAAAATATGTTCAGCTGGTATTTGTGCTACTACATAGATGGGCGCCTACAGCCCATCTGATACTTCTGCTCTCATCCTCCTTCTCTGCAGAAGGGAAGGAGAAGACAGATCAGAAACTATACCCAAGTCCCAAAATGCCACAGCCAAAGCAGAAACGTATCCTAACAAAAAAGAAAGTCCCTATCACTGGGACTTTTTGTTTCTAGATGGCAAATGGAGTGCTTGTTCCAAAAGTGTTTTGGAGAAAAAACAAGTATTAAGTAAATACAATTCCCATTCTCAAATTGTTTTAAACACTAGTTTGAAAGCTAATCAGGTTCATACACTTCTGTGAACAGAACTGGGACTTTTTGAACTCTGGTTTCTTCCAGATCTTTGACAATTTTTTTTTTCTTTGACAAAAATTTAAATAAAATTCCTATTACCATTTTCTGGCTATTCCATTGTGTTTTTCCTACATATTTTAATTCATTGATTTTTCCTCCCAGTTTATGTTTCTTCAAATTCAGATTGGAAGCATGGAACTTCCTTAGTTATTTGATGCCACAGGATTATTTTAATTTTCATTTATTGTAAATAATCATTCAATGAAACAAACAAATGTCTATTGTATTTTCAGTGATAGGGCCAGTAGGGGAATATTTGAGTGTTTTGTTTCCAATGATTTATTTCTGAACATTCTCAAACATACTAAAAATGTGAAAGAATTACACAATTAAAACCAGTTAGGTTCTACAATTAATATTTTACTGTACTTTCTTTATTATGTATTTTTCTAGTTATCTGCCCTGTTTGAGGATTTTGTAACCGGGTAATAAGAGGAATCAGCTGAAAAACATTGAAAAAGGGCATAACTTAATAGAAATCTCCCCACCCTTAATAATGTTTTCAACATTTTGACTTTGCTTTTTCCTTTCTAAAAATTACTATAAAAATTTGGATAATGTTTGAAGTGAACGCTGGGATTATGACTCATATCTCAAATGTTTTCTGTAGGTTTTCTCATGTTTTTCAATAAAGTCGAATTTGTTGAGCAGTAAAGGACAAAGGGTTATCACTGAGTATCAGACTAATATATAAAGCTCCTTACATGCCATCACACTGCCCTCGATTTTTAAATAATGGGATTTTATAAAAAGACTGAATAAAGGACTCTAAAGCGATAAACCACAGAGAGATACAAGATGCTATTGCCAAAAACAGATAGCACTCAATTAGTTTTTTTAAAGGCATTCTTATCACATCTTCTCCTAATATTAGCTTTCTCAATAAACAATAGCCTGCTGCAATATTGCCAGGGTTGCCCAGCTGAGATGACAATGTGCAATGACAGATGATCGGGACCATCGAATTGTTGATGTTATTCACAAATGGCACTCACTGGCCCTTCGGTTTTTAAGATTATTCTATGACTCTAACATGAAACCAGATTAATATTTATGTGGTAAGAGAGATGAAAAATGCACTTTCCTGCAATAAAAAGGGAACTAAAAATATTTTGTTGGTCCATTTTCAGCTACTAACTTTTATCTAATTGAGTTTGAGATGTACATAAAAAGCAACAAACAAATCTTTCTGCTTTTTTAAGTAGGCTTTAAATCTTGAATGTCTATTCAAGAACTTAGTTAAGGTTTTCAGGTTGTGTTTGCTATAAACAAAGGAAAAATAGGCAGGGGAAAATACCTCTATGATGTAATGTAATAATGCCACCATTCATACAAGCTTATGCCAGTCTGTTTTTTAAACATATGAATTAGCACATTAAACTACTAGTCAAATTAAAATTTAGAATATTATATAATGTGTTCTTTTTATCCAGAATATAGAAAACTTCTAGTTTTCAAACTTAAAAAAAGGTCATTATTTTAAACCATCTAACTAAAAAGTATATTTTCAAGATG
Source organism: Vulpes vulpes (assembly GCF_048418805.1). Lineage (NCBI taxonomy): Eukaryota > Metazoa > Chordata > Mammalia > Carnivora > Canidae > Vulpes > Vulpes vulpes. The sequence continues at coordinate 85,055,165 of NC_132789.1, forward strand.
TTTGGGCACATTGGCCAGTTTGACAGTATTGAATCATTTGACTTTCTGAAAGGAAATTCAAATTTTATTTAGATGCTACAAGTAAGACATGTAAAATTTTTTGTAACATTATAGTATCTCCAATTCAAGACAGAAAGCAATAACTAACTTATGATAAACAAAAAATTTCTTAACATTACCTATAATGCCCTGAAAGGTGTGGCCCCTTCCTATCTTTCCAATCTCCTTTGGAATGATGTTCACAGAGTTTCTAGATGAGTCAGCTGTCTAGTTTTCTCCTATCTTAATGAACTGCTGCTTCTCAGCCTTTTAGGATTCTTCCTCCTTATCTTTGACTTGGTATCATATTCTTTGCTTTGAACACTCTCTATCTTCAACCCCCTTTATGTCTTTATCCAATTCCCTGTCTTTAAATATCATAAATTTGTTAATGGCAATCAAATTTATATCACCAACCTCAATAGCTCCCTAAACTCCAGATTAGGTATGAAAAGGGGCTCTAAGGTCCACTACATATCGGGGGGTGGGGGGCAGTGAATGAACTCTTTCAGTGATGTGCTGGACTAGTAAGAACAGATTCTACATATCTCTTCCCAATTCCACATTCAGTGACATCCCATTAGTAGCCTGAAAATGGTCATATTGGGAATATTTCACTCACGAAAGCCAGCAAATGGTACAAATCCTCACCCCATCCAGAACTACCTTAGCAGCACACAAGTGCCTGTGATATCCTAGAGAGCCGCAAGAAAATGAAGACCAAGAAAATGCTGAGTAATTAAAATGCCCTTTTAGTTTACATGTGTGGGGGGTGGGGAGATTGTTTTGGTTTTCTTTAAGATCATTTTCTAAATCTATTGCTTCAGTTTAAAATATCTCTATACATGCAAAGTTCCAAATCCTGATCAGCAACTAGATTTGGTGGTCTTGAGATGTTTAATCTATTTATACAGATGAATGAACAAGGTTGGAGTAATAAATGAAGATAGGGGAAACAAATGTAATTAATTTGAGGAAGATTTTACTAGTAATTATTATCTAGATTGGGATCATATGGTATGGCTACCTCTAGGTCCCTCCCAGTGCAAATATTAGATCCAGGAGGAGACACTTAAGACAAGCTGCCAATCAAATTTTTTTATTCTAGAATTTGGAGGCCAGTTAGCAGCTCTTCATAGCCAAGTTGGAGAGTCATATTTATGTATTCCATCTGACATTACTGCTGTGAAGAGCAATATGTTATAGAGTAGAAGAAATCACAAAGCAACAGGGAGAATAAGGCAAATATGTAAAGACAAATAGTGCCAAGAAATCTCGTGATCCAGGAAAGAGACGGCAACATGACATTTCATACCCCATAATCCCATGTAGCATGGCTATTCTCCCTGAAGTTGGGTTTTATGTGCTTCTGTTCTAGTCTTTAAATAAACATTCTTTTGGCTTAGACATTCTGCTTATTAAAAATTGCTATTTAAGATTTAGTTGAGAAAAAAATTTCATTAACATCCAGATAAGTTATTAAATTGACCTCTTGCAATCACCACTTAGATGTTTAATAATCATCTCAAAATTTACATGTAAAAGTGAACTCCTGAATTTCACCCAAAGCTGATTCATTCACATTTCAACTTCTTCAGCTCAGAAAATGTCTCCATCTTTTTTTAGTTGTTCAAGCTAAAAAACCATTAGATTTTGACTTTTCTCTCACATAACTATATCCAATCCTATAGCACGTCCTGCTGTCTCTATCTGCTGAATACATTCAAAATCTGAGTACTTCTCATCATCTCTATTGTCACCCAGCTCTTCCAAGCCATTATTCTCTCCTGCCTAGATTATTGCAATAGCGCCTAATAGTCCTTGCTTCTGTCTCTCTCCGCCTCCACTCTCCTCCAAGTCTATTTTCTACACAGCAGCCAGAGTAAATCATCCCACTCTTCAGATCAACACTACATTAAGCTTCCCATTGCCTTCAGGCTAAAAGCCAAAAAAACCATATAATGACCTCTCCCTCTTAGTTCTGTAACATCACCTCCAACTACACGTTCTCCTCTGCTTTCCTAAAACATTCTAGACACCTTCCTTTCAGGTTCTTTGCCTTTATTGTTCCATTTGCTTCTTAGAATTTCTCCTCAGTTATCTGGTCAGTTCAGTTCCTCACCAGCCTCACGTGTTTGCCCAAATATCACCTTATGAATGAGACTTTCTTGGCCATTAGATTTAAACTGAAGTACCACCTTCCCCTAGGACATCTAGGATACCCTTTCTAATCCCTTTTGCCATATAATTTATAAGCACATAACACAGTTTATGTTTAATTCATTTTGCTTACTTTGTTTCTCTCCACCAGAATATAAACTCCCTGCTAGCAGAAATTTTTGACTATTTAGATCACAGTTGCATCTCCGGTGCCTAGAAGGGTGCCTTGTATATAGTAGATGCTCAATAAACCCTTGAATAAATGAATGAGCAAATTCAGATAATAAATAAAAATACTTGTGTGGGTGAAATTGGGAGAATAGCTGAATTACACAAACTATTTGCCTCCACTGCCCTAATTCAATGGAATATTGCCAACTCTTTGTTTTGTTCTATTTAGATTCTGCATCTGTGTAGATTTCGTTTCCAAAATTTGTGGATGTATAGTAATTTAGTCAGGAAAAAAGTTGTTTCCATGGATGCCTGGTAAACTGATTACAATGAAATTGGCATTGAGTTCTGTAATATGACACCATGGCATATTATAATTCTAATTTACACTATAAAGTTTTTCTAGTAGCAGAATGGGTACTTTCCCAGGTCTTTTTTTTTTTTTTTTTTTTTAACAGAACTTAGATAAAAAGCCCATGTTGTATCTGGCATCTGATCACTCATAGCAATCTTCTCAGATAAAAACACAATGTCAGTGAGAAGAAAGGAAAAATATCCTGCAGAATAGAAGGGGATAATCCCTTGCAAAACTGTCTCTGGATGCTAATGAACCAACAATAAAGGACCTATTATTAAATTGTTTTGAGTGATATTGTTCACATTAAGTTTCAGTGATGCCAAAGGCAGAATCACCCTGAGACTTGGATACATCAGTTAGGATGACACATATTTAAGCTCATCAATTTTAATAATGGTTGGTGCATCTAGTTTATATCAGAATGAAAAGTTGGAAATTGAGCTTTATTTTTAGTCTTATTTTGACAGTATTGATCATATTCTTGAGCAGAAAAAAAAGGAAAATTATACTGAGGCATCAATACCCTGAAGTATTCCCCAACATATATCTTAATGAGACAATACCAGCATTTACAGTTTGTGGAATTTCCCCACTCATCCCCAAGCTGAAAGAATAACATGTGTTTGTTTTGAATTTCTTGTGGCCTCATGCTCTAAGATTTTGAAGTCTGGTTAGATTCGTAATTGCTTCCATTGCCATATGTAGTCACTTTAAATAATGATGTAGGTGATAGGAACTGGAGACAAAATGCATAGTCAATATATTTTGACTTGCTCATAAATCTAGGAAATTTAGAGAATCTCTGGTCATTAAGTAATGTTTCAAATCATATGTGGATAATGAATTCCTCTATGGCCCTCCAAGGAAAATACAGACTCCAAATTAGATGCCAGAATTTTATACTACATAAATGTGATACTGAGATCAGATGATCAACGTTTTGGCATATTTAATAAACCACATTTGACACAATTCTGTTTTTTAAATGTACAATTAAAGTTATGTCACAAACTGAGTAGATGATTTCAGAAAAATGTTAACTGTCCAGCTATAAAATTGAGTATTAAATTTAAACAGCTCGATCTTTTTGGCCAACTCTACTGAGGGGATGGGCTAACACTGTACATGATTAATCCTCACATTCTTTGTAAAACATTCTAGAATATGTCCTATATTAGAAATTCTTACAAAGTTATAGTTTCTATGAATGTGAAGATCATGTAGGACAAATGATGAAAAGTGTGTCTTCTAATAAAATTTGAGACCTCAGAAGAACATTAGAGATTAACTTCGCTCAATTTTTTTCATTTTACAGATAAGGAGCTCAATCCAGAAAAGTAAAGTAATAGTAATATGGATCCATATTAGTAGTTATTATTGCATTATGTGAATAAAGGGGATCTGAATATGCTGTCCCAAAATATATCAGTCTGGCAAAAGGATGGTTTTGAGCTGAAGGCAACTGAGAAGCAACAGATGAAGGAAGAACTCTGCTCTCCCACTTCCTGCCCAAAAGCAGAGCATACGTTTTCTTTGTAAAGGTGTTCTCCTTCTGTCTCCTATAACTGGAAGAGGAGAATGACTTTCAAATAAATCCAAGTTTTTCCAGTTTTTCCGTCTACTGTAATTCAAAGTGCAGTCATCAACTACTTCTACTATTGCATTACTTGAGCACTTAGAAACATGTTTGGAACACACTAAATGCTCAACAAATATATTTGAATAAATAAATGATTTATCGAACTGGATTACTCTTATTCTTTTTGCTTACCCTCTAATCCATTTTCCAAGAAGCACAGTGATCTTTTCAGTTCTCTAATATTATCATGTCATTCTCCTATTTAAAACCTTTACTGGCTTTCCATCACTTTTTGAAAAAAAAAAAATTAATAAGCCTTAAAAGGTCCTGCATGAATAGATTGGTTAATGCTCTATCTTGTACAAAACAAGATGAGAAATGTAAGTCTGTGTGCTTGTAATTTATTACCACCATATAGGATTTGCACTGTGATGTCAACCCCTACACTGAATAATTGGGAACTGTGAGTGTGCCATACTTCAGTGGATGCAAAGAGAGAGAGTATTGCAGGGAAGGTGATCTCACATGGCACACACTCTTTAAAATAAAATTAGGGGTTAAAAACATATTCACACAAATAGAATCTTTAAGTCCATATACTTATCACATTGATTTAACAATTTGTAAGTATTTTATTTCACATTCCTTGTTTGTAACTAAAGTATTTTAGGGAAATCCTAAACCTCAACTCACACTTCAGTTCACACTTTTAATGGATACCTTAACAATATGCACACTTCTTTGTACACTATAATGCCACTATTACATCTAATCAAAAAATGTAAGAGTTCCTTGGCATTATCTGATTCAAAAGTTATACTTAAAAATTTATAACTTTCTTCAAAAAATGTCTTTTTTTACATATGAATTATTAGAATCAGGATCCAATTAAGATTCATACATTGTGCTTGGTTATGCCTCCTAAATCTCTTAATCTGAATTTTATTTCTAGATTCTTAGTATGGAAAGGTAAATTGTTGATTTTTTGAGACCTTTCTTCTTTTTAAATATAGACATTAGCAGCTATAAGTCTCCCTCTAAACACTACGTTAGTTGCCCGTTAGTTTCAGTATGTTGCTTTCATTTTAAGTGTTCTCAAAGTATTTTCTAAAATTTCACTTGTGATTTCTTCTTTGGTACATTGGCTGTACCAATGTTGTTAGGAGGTGTTGTTTATTTTCCACATACTGTGAATTTCCCAAATTTTCTCAATGTTGATTTCTAATTTAATTACATTGTGGTCAAAGAACATACTTTGTATGATTTTAATACTTATGAATTCATTAAGTCTTGTTTTATGCGCTAGCATATTCTCTATCCTGGAGAATGTTCTCATTGCCCCAGAAAAAAATGAGTAATCTGCTGCTGTTGAGTGTTGTGTTCTACAGATGTCCATAAAGTTTATTTGGCTTTTAGCCTCAAGTTTTCATTTCCATGTTGATCTGCCTACTTGTTCCATTCATTATTGAAAGTGGAAAATTAAAGCTTCCAATTATTATTGTTGAATTATATTTATCACCCTTCAATTCTGTCACTTTTTGCTTCTTGCAGTTTGGGGCTCTGTCAGCAGGTGAATATGCTATAGATGTTAGGCCAATGTTCTTGACAATCTCTTATTAGCTATCAGCTTGTTTTGCTAACTTAAAAGCATTGATTCTATTATTATTTTTTGCTAAGAGGTGCCTGGGCTGGCACAGTTGGTTAAGGGTTCAACTCTTGGTTTTTGCTCAGATTGTAATCTCTGTGTTGTGAGATTATGCCCCTAACTGGGCTCCACACTCACCTCAGAGTCTGAGATTTTCTCTCCCCCTCCCTCTGCCCCTTCTGCTCATGCTCTCACTTTCTTTCTCTCTCAAAAAAATAAACCTTTGAAAATATATATTTCCTGTTGATCCTGATAACTACTTTATTCCCAACTAATGAAAATCAGTGGAGTCTGGGATGCCTGGGTAGCTCAGCGGTTGAGACCTGCCTTTGGTCCAGGGCATGATCTTGGAGTCCCAGGACTGAGTCCCAGGTCGGGATCCCTGAATGGAGCCTACTTCTCTCTCTCTCTGCCTATGTCTCTGCCTCTCTCTCTGTGTGTCTCTCATGAATAAATAAGTAAAATCTTTTTTTAAAAAATAGTGGAGTTTTACTGTACATGTAAGATTTCCATTAGTAAATGGAGGAAATAAACCAATTCCTGACATACATAATGCTATATAGCTCAATTCAACCTTTCTCTTACAAAATAGATTTTAAAAAATAATCCAACTGACTTGCATATATAAACCACCACCATGATATTTATTTTTTAAGGGTGATGCAGTGGGAAGAATAAAGGTTATCAAATCTAAACATTAAAATGGCAAAAATCATGCAAAAATTAAATGCAGTCAAAAAGTGATCCCAAAATGAGGGATGGATCACCTTTAAAAGAAGTTCATGCTTAATAACTGATGCATAGGTTCTAAGAATATTTTACAAGTATATTCTACAAAACCTGAAATTCTGGAGAAGAGGAGAGGGTAGATAGAAGAAGGCCCCATGCAACCTAGAGATTCTATGACCCCCCTATTAAAGTAATGAAAATGGATTTGGGGCAAATATCAATAGGGAGATATAAACAGGAATGAAAGGCTGAAGAAAAAGCTATAGCTACTAAATGGTAATTTGTTAGTCTTTGTCATGTGTAACCAATATCCACAGCTGTGCACAGAAGACAGGAGACAAGCCTTGATTTGCATAAGGCGAAGAGTTGGAATCATCTCCATAACATATTCTATATATTATCTCCATATATAGTTCAACCACAGTGAAAGGATGGAATAGACAAAAATCTGTCCATGGGGAAAAAGAAAGGACATAGAAATATGTCTGATATAACCTGCACACTTGGCAGAAAAAAAAAAAACTTCATTGAGAATTTATAACTATAGCTCTTTTCTCATGGGTTTAAAATTATAATTTATGCTAACTATATGGTTCCAGAAACTCCAAACTCAGGAATGAATTTATAGTTGCCCCATGAAAAGGGTGTCCCAGAAACTGGAAAGAAGCCATGGCAAATCTTTTCTAAGGGATTTATAGACTTATAATCCAAAATTTACATAATGACCCAGGAAATAGGCAGCTATCAGAGAAAGCGGAAAAACACATTGCAGATTTTGACTCCCAAGAACTTCAAATTTTACAAATATATGAGATATAATGAAAATTAAAGTTAAACGAAATAAGATTGAATTGAAAAGATGAACAAATAATAAAATATTATTAAAATATCAAGTGATGTGGAAAAGACCTAAGTGGATTGCTAGAGAGGAGAAATAAATTAATTGCAATTATAGACTTCCATGTTGGTTGAATTGCAAGTGGACATTGTTGAAGGAGAATCAGTGAACTAGAAGAAGAAATTGAGAAACTTAGCAAAACATGAAAGATAAGTTATGAGATGCAAGGAAAGAATGAGAAGTTCCAATATAAATCTAAAGGAGCTTTAAAAGGAAAATGTATAATGGAAAAGATGAAATGTTCTAAAGAACAGTGGGTGAGAATTTTTAAGAACATAAGAAAATATGGAAATTCAAGATTCTGGCATCCCAAACAAGACAAATAATTTATCTACATCTAAATACTTCTTAGTGAAACTGTAAGAAATCAAAGACCAGGAAAAGACTTTAAAAGAACAGGACAACATAGTTACATAAAAATAAGTGACAATATAAATGGCAGCAGAGAATGGTAGAGATGCTGACAGGAAATCACTATGGACCAAGAATTAAGTATATAGCTTACCTATCATCCATAACCAAAGTAGAAATAAAGATAATTTCAGATAAATAAAAATGAAAACATTTACTATCAACATAGGTCCTAAAGGACATTCTAAAGGGTATATTTCTGGAAAGAGAAGATTCACAGAAAGAAGTCAGAGATGCAAGAAGAGTTGATGAGCAAAAGAAATTGTAAAAAAACAAAAAATCTAAACAAAATCATGAGAGACACAGAAAGAGACAGAGACAGAGGCAGAAGGAGAAGCAGGATCCCCACAGGGAGCCCGATGTGGGACTCGATCCCAGAACCCTGGGATCACAACCTGAGCCGAAGGCAGATCTCAACTACTGAGCCATTGAAAGATCCCTTGGGTGTTTTTTAATGTTCCCTGTATTATTGGTTTCTAAGCAATGTTTTGGTTCTTTATTGTTCTCAGCCTCAATTATGTACTTCCTTGTTTGTTCAGTCACATCTTCTGGGTCCTTAACTACTTATTTTATGAAAAGCTTTGGTGGGTCATCTCTGTTTTTTCCTAGAACAAACAGATGTCTTGGCATCTCTTGCAAGGAGTTCAGGTTCCATGGCCTCCGGGGTGCATGCCCAGGTGGGAGTCCCTGCAGATTGGATGCCCAGGTTCCACTCAACTAGATCCAGTCCCATTATTTGCAAACTAATCTGAAGCTCCTGACCTCTGGCTTCCACAGCAGCAAATACATTACACCCTCTGAAGACTGAATTTGAAATATCTACTCTACATGGTTTTGTATATCTAAACTCCTCACCTTGAGAAAGGACTAATTTGGATACTTTTACCTAACTATTCATAGTTATGTCAAAAAAAGGGGGGGGGGGACTTAAATGAAATCTCTCTTCTAGAGAACTTGTAACTACACTGCCTTGAGGTCCATATCACTGTCTCCAGACAAGCTTATTTTGTTTTTTGTTGGCCTACAATTCAAATGACACAGAAAAATCTTAGAAAGAAATCCCATCAAATAAAACCTAGCTGAGAGAAAAGGAAGAGCACATGTCCACAATTAAGTATCTAAAGCTGCCCCAGTGAAATTTAAGAATCTTAAAAAGGCCAATTCAAATGGGAAAGATGTCACAAAGCAAAACATATAAACATATCTATAGCTAACATTTGTTTTGATCACACGTTCCTCTAGGAAACACATGGCAACTAGGAAGAAAATCTTATTTTCACTGCCAGCAGTAAAAGGACTAACCTGCCTTCGATTCCAAAGTATTAGGGGTGTTGTATGTGTTTTAAAACTCAGCAAGTGCCACTTTACAAGAATGGTAGAGATTCACATTTGCAGTAAGGATAACTATTTCTATTATAGAAATATCATTTGCTGAATCTAACTTTCAGGCAAAAAGACCAGTCTGTGAGTTAATAGACTTCAGGTTCTAATTAAGTGCTGCTCTTTGGAGAATGGTTTACATATGGGTACCCTGGATTTAATGTTTTATTTAAGAATAGCTTGTTTTGTATAACAAAGCTTGGGAAATATAAAAGCAAAAACTGAAAGGTATCCCTAGGGGATATACATTGCTTCTCTTTAACCACTGGAGAATTGTACAACCCACCTGTCATGGGGTTGTCTGTTCTTTGCCAAAGAATGAGTGTGAATCTTAAATTATTCCAACTAGCTCATTCGATTTCCTACAACAATTTCTATCAGGAGACAGAAAAGTATTGGGGGAACAATAAAGTGCTATGCAAATGCAAGTTTTTATAATTAGTATAAAGACCTGTTCTCTATTCCCAGAAGGGGAAAATGACTAGACATTTTGCATCTTATAAAAAATTCTTGCATTCCTGCAAACACTAATATGTTATTCTTCAGCTCTCTCTATACAAATAAAACACACATTTTACTTTTTCCCTAATTAGCTTTCTCAGTCTGATTTCATTCTCCCTATTGGACAATTGCCAAACTTACCATGCCAGATATATAAAACAAGTAGTATACTAGCAAAAACTGGGGTGTTTTTTGTTAAATTTTTGATATTTTTAACAGATAAAGGTCAACAACTAAACCAAGTCAATAATATCTAATATTTACATTTTAATTTTTTTACGACTTTTAATTATGGATATTTTTAACATGAAAATTAAAAGAATACTACAAGGAATGTCTACATCACCAGACAGTCAATTTGATTCAACAATTCTTAGTTTTTTCTAATGGTTGATTATCTTTCATACACTCACATTTACACATAAGCAATTTGCCGAATTATTTTAAAGTTGCAGATACTACATAATAATAATACAAATATCTCACCCAAAACTCCCAAAATCTCATGGGATGTCCAGTCCATGATCAAATTGTCATAGTTGTCCTGCAAATACTTTGCCCATCATCTCTATTTTAGAGTTAATTAGTTTTTGGTCTAGCTGTCCAACTATTTACCAAAAAAAAAAAAAAAAATCAGTATAGTTGATACACAATGCTATATTAGTTTCAGGTATACAACATAGTAATTCCACAGGTTTATACGTTATGCTATGCTCACCACAAGTGTAGCTCCCATCTGTCACCACGTAACTCTATTACAGTACCATTGACTATATATATATTACAATGTGAAAGGAAGCAGGCTGTATGCGAGTCTACATCTTCTTTTGTCCATTTAAATTGTATTCTTGTGATCTCTGTATATCAGTGTATACTGGTCATCTTCAGTTCTCTAAACCTCATGAGGTTACGGTGTGTATGGGTTAAAATATGCAAAGTGCTTAGCACAATGCTCATAAAGTAGCAAGCTCTCCTTAAAGGCTAACTGCTGTCCTTTTAGAGAGATTATATAAGAATCCTGGAATAAGTGGAGAAAAACACTGTGTTGTTTTAGGAGAAAGGCATATATAAGTACACACATATACATGTAAATTTACTCTAAAATATTTACTAATTTAATGAAATATGACTACAGATCTTGGATTGGCTATTAAAAAGCAGTAGCAACACTTTTCACTTTAGAGGCTGAAAACCTTACTACTCAACTCTCAGGCCTCCACTACAGCTAGTGATGTCAGGGAACATTAGTATGGTCATTGAGAGTAGGTGAGCATCCTGGAGTTTCTTATCCTATTAATAGACAAAATACCACAGGGAAACTTAAAATAAGGTTGTCTGTTTGTCTGTTTTGCTCCTTCCTTCATCTTTCTGCCTAGAACTCAACTGTATAGTCCCTAATGGTACATGCATTATCTTAAGACCTTAAGATAAAAAGCTTGAAGACAAAGTCTTACAAGTTAAAGATGGAAGAATGGAAAATAGGAAAAAAAAAAAAAAAAAGGAAGAAGAAGAAGAAGAACAAAACCTGAGTCCCTTATGGCACTGTAGAGCTGCGGCACTTATTCTATATTGTCTACAGATTTCATGTTATATGAGACGAATTTATATTTTTTGGAAGCTACTTTTTGTCTGGCTTCTGCTTTTTTCAGCCAAATGCATTCTTAACAGATACAGATAAGAATCAAAATGAAAATCTTAACAGACTTTTTTGAAAACACAATGCTTTTACTTTAAATTGCAATTTTGATCATTTGTAGTAGAGAGTATCAGAGTATTCAAAAAAGAACGATGCAGAACATTAATACTACCAGCCTTTCTGTATATTAAGATACATTTTTTTAAAAAGATTTTATTTATTTATTCATGAAAGACAGACAGAGAGAGAGGCAGAGACACAGGCAGAGGGAGAAGCAGGCTCCAATGTAGGGAGCCAGATGTAGGACTCGACCCCGGGACCCTGGGACCACGCAGGCCCTGAGCCGAAGGCAGACCTCAACTGCTGAGCCACCCAGAAGTCCCTTAAGGTATGTTTGAAGCAAAAACAACTAAATTAATTTATCACTGGGTGACAAGTAAGTGATACATCAATGGAAGAGTATTAAGATTGATGAATATCTAAAAGTATAATACATGGCAAAGTAGGCATGACCAAACGATGAAGAAGGGAAGGAACATCTGATAATTTTTTTTAAATCATCATTTTGGAAAAAAAAAGATATTTTCCCACAAATCTTCTCATGGAAAGCTTTACAGATTATTAATTCTTGTGGTAGATCACATTTACAGAGAGAAACCAATATGCCTTGTTCTGTGCTGTTGCTGCAAACTTTGCTCTAGAAATCTTCACATGTTGGAAGTGTTGATTGGTTTGTCTTTTAACACCAACTCCTAGAATACTACCTGTGGGCTCAATAAATGAACAATAAATAATTGAATGCCTACCTACTTAGGTGTTTCCAGTTGTGTCAAATATATATGAATAAGATACACCCACCCTCAGAAATGCTGCAACTAGTAGAGATATGAAAACATAACCCTCCAAAGAAAAAAAAAAGAAAGAAAGAATACAAGTAGAATGAGATAAATATCTTCAGGTGGATGCATACAAAATATTCTGTCAATGTACAGTATTCAAATGAAACCAAGAAAGACAGAGGGAAATGTTTGCTTTTGTCAAATATGTGGATGAATATAATTTCAAAACTCATGTATGATTCAAAATGGCTTTTGTCTTTTAATGAGTTAGGGACTACTTTGAGATCCAACTCCTTACAATAAATACTCCTGTATACATAGACCAAAATTTTGCGCACAATTTCAGGAGATTCAAGGATTCCTTTGAGTTTGATCATGAGCATTTAATTAAGAACCCTTCATCCAGATATTTGTAGTTAGGATTTTATCACTATTTATGCAATACTCTGATTGTGACCCCATATAAACTAGCTAACATCATATAGAATTTTTTAAGATTTATTTATTTATTTATTTATTTATTTATTTATTTATTTATTCTTGAGAGACACAGAAAGAGAGGCAGAGACACAGGCAGAGGGAGAAGCAGGCTCCCCAACGGGGGGCCTGATGCGGACGGGATCCCAGAACCCTGGGATCTTGCCCTGAACGGAAGGCAGATGCTCAACCACTGAGCCACCCAGGCATTTTTAATAGGACAGAAACAATGCTGTAGATCTATGATACAATAAATGTTCTGTATTAAAATATAGGTATTAAACATTATATTTCAATAGTTAGGTAAGCATTTTGTCTGCAAAACAGGTTAACAGAGTTACGTGATAAAATTATTTCTAAATGACTAATTTTCAGCACTGCTAATGAAAATGACAAACTTTCCAACAATTACATCATGAAAACTTAGCATATTTAACGGTTACTTTTATAAAGGTTGATAGTTTCCAGGATATTAAGAGTATTTTGCCCATGTGATTTTGATTGAACGTTAATTATATTTTAATGCAAAATTATAAATGTTGAATTAGATCATGTGGAAATGGACTTAAAATATTTCTATGGAAGGGGGAGGCTGATGCATTAACAATTTGTGATTTTTCATGATGACTGTACACATAATTCAAGTCGAATAATCATCTGTGTTTGTCGTTGCTATGACTGCTGACAGGCACACGTATGCAGGTGCTGAAAGAATAGGAATAGATCTTTGAAATTCAGGACTCACTCCGTGAATGTCATTAAGGCCAAACCAATATTCAGGTCTGTGGGTCCCTCCTCTCTCAGCTTTCTTTTTTCTATATTGCCTAGCAGAAAAATACCATTCTTACTGTGGGGTTCTGTGAAAACAGTCATTCCTCATGATCTTCTGCCCAGACCTTTGTAGCAGATCAAGGCAGAAGAAACAGAGAGAGAAATAGAAGGACACAAAATATATAAGGGAGTTTACGGTCAGTGGTGTTCAACTGAACATCAGTGCAGTGCGTCTCAGAAATTTGCGTTTACAGGTTCTATGCATCCTTTTCATAGGTATCTATTGGTTCTGAAATGTTTCTTTAAATATATATCCAGTATTAAGCACTGGGCTGTCATTGACTTTTTGGTCTATGAAGGCGAGGGAGGAGAGGTTTGGCTTACAGAGGAGCAAGCCACCAGTCAATGTTAGCTCCTCAAATTCAATAAAAAATGCTCCTTTTTTTTTTTCATGAAATAACCGTATGGGGATCTAGACACCATACATGAAAATTAGAAAATATCTGACAATGCTTCAATCAACACGTGGAACTATGTGGCTATAACATATTTCTTAGCTACTTATTAAGATCTTTCTTGATTCGGAGTATCCCATGTTGTACAATTGAAAAGAATTATGCCACTATCTGTATGGTGCCTCACAATTTATAAGGTATTTTCACAAACACAGTTTTCTCTAATCCTCTTAACTTTTGAGTAGTTCTCTCCTTTTTATAAATGAGGAAAGCTAGGTTTTCCAATGACAAATGCCTAGAAACTGGCCAAGCCAGGACGTTAATCAAGGTCTTTCAACTCTCTCGCGCGCTATTTCCATTTCAACACGGTTACTTGCATTTCGTGATACATAAAATGTACTGCTTTTTTCATTTTTCATTATGAAATAATTTATCACAATTCTCAGAGGACATTCTTATTTGAAAATTCATCAAAAAATATATCCAGTATAAGCATTTTTAAGTGAATGGAATATTTTGATTATCTTATGCATTCTTATTTCTTGAGACCGAATTTAGTTGGTGTTTAGCACTTCTTAAGAGAGATATTTATAGATCAAAACTACCTTTCCAGACTGCTGGTTTCTTTCCAAACAAAATTTCTTTTTACTTTTTTTTTCCTCTGGCACAAGTTTCTGCATGTAACAGCAGGAATACAAATTATGTCCAAAGCACTTACGTAGTTGGCAGAAGTATTTTCTCTTCTGCTATAAATTTATCAAACATTTTTCAAAACAGTAAATCCATGAAAACAAGGGCTGAATTCCAAATAGGATCATCATAGTTATGCCATTTACAATGTTTTAGTTAAGAGAATCTTCAATTATCTATTGTAAAGATCCTAAGTTTGAGAGCAATAACAATTTGCTATGGGTCTGAACTGGCAGACTAATTTTCAGCTTCAGCAACTCTATTTTTTTTTGAAACTTTAGGCCAATTTTTCACTATGGGAAATGCATTGCTAATTAGTGATCAGCTCCTGCATGGGTCTTTTTACACAACGTAGAAATATGCACGGCATTGCAGACAGCAGCAGCATCGTCAGATCAGGAGCATAATGGGACAGATGGAGGAGAAAGAAAGAGCTTTCAGGAGTCAGAAGACAAAATTGAGTGCGTACGACATCATTTATAATGTCCTTATGTGTGCAAATTCAATTAGAGGTAAAATATTGATTACGTAGCTGATGTCACAGATAATACATTACGGAAAAGTAATTAAACATTTTCAATTTTTTCATTTTTTAAATATTCACAACATTAGAGCAGAATTAAAGATGAGTTAGTTAGGAAGTAAATGGTGCTGATATGAGAAATGAGTCAAATATGGACAAACAGCCAAACGAGTATTTTTTGTTAATCGCAAAGTATTCAGCAAGCATTTTAAGTGCCTAATATTTGTTAGGCATTGTGTCAAGCAAAAAGGATATAATGATGGACATAAGGTAAGATACAGTTCCTTCCCACAAAGAACTCTCACCTCTTCAGAGCAGTGGACTGACAGTAGTCCTTTGAAACACCTTGCACCATTGATCAAATTCACTCAAGACTTATCTGGAGTTATGGAGACATAACTGGGTATGCTGAGGCAACTCCAGCTGCCCCATCTCCATTGACCAACCAACGCAGAAACTTTTTAGTATAGTAGTGCAAATGACCACCATCAAAGCATGGACTTATTAAGACCTTTCCAGATTCTGAATACTTGGCCTTTGTCCTTTATTTCTAAGCTGTGCTTGAAAATATTAAAAAGATGGAAACTCAGAGAAGAGTTTCTGGGCTCTTGACTGCTTATTAAAGGAAAGACCTCAAATAGAGGTTTGAATAATCTTAAATACTGAATACTTAAATACCAAAAACACTGAAATACAAAGGAGGCGGAGATGTTATAAGAAGTTCCTATTTATGAATATAGAGGTGGAAGAGAATATAAGAAATGTGTATAGAGAAGGTAGTGTTTATTTCTTGGGGTACAAAATGAAGTCTAGCAGCTGGTGAAATCTCAAGGAAAAAAATCAAATCAGATATGGAACAAAAATCAGTACAGTGGGCAACCATAGAAGGGAAGGTGTTTGGATAATATAAGAGAAATAAAAGAATACAGTCTTCAAGGATAAGAAGAAAGAATGGTACAGGAAATATGTACACAAATATAGATGACAAACTTTCCAACAATTTTCATAGCAGATTTTTATGAAAAAAGATTAATTAACAAATTAACAGCAATGTGTTCTTCTATAGAAAAAGCAGAGAAATATACTTAACAGAAAGTCATCCATCTATACTTTATATAGAAGAATAATTTGAATAACCTAACAAATTGAAATATTTTGCTAATGTTTCCTATTATGAAGAAGCAATAATTCAGGGCATCTGAGTGGTTCAGTGGTTGAATATCTGCCTTTGGCTTAGGTTATTATCCCAGGGTCCTGAAATAGAGTCCTGCATCAGGCTCCCTGCAGGGAGCCTGCTTCTCTGTCTGCCTGTGTCTCTGTCTCTGTGTGTCTCTCATGAACAAATAAGTAATATCTTTTAAAAAAAAGAAGAAGAAGAAGCAATAATTCAGGAAATATATAAATATAATCTGTCTTGAGACAGGAGAGTAAGTTTTGGGATAAAATGACACATCATTCACTTAGGGGTTTCTGTATGGCAGAGCTACATGTTCAGAAGGAACATCAGGTCATAGGAGGAATGTAGCAGAAGGGGGAGAAGGATACTTCTAAGCAGCAAAAAAAAAAAACGATAGCAAGATTGCATAAAAGCACTACTCAACAAACAGTTCCCAGGGAAGTGCCTGACACATTTATTGATCAGCGAATTAGTCAAAAAGGAACTTTTTTAGGCCTTCATTCTACAGCCACTTAGCTTTTATTTTAAACACTTCTCTAGCTTTGTCCTCTGTTTTCTTAGCCCAAAAGAAATTAAGAGATGGAGATAAGTAACCTGACAAGAATCAGAAATAGCTGACCTCCAGACACTGAAGGAGGAAATAGGAAATAAAATCTGAAAAAGCCTCATGAAAACTCGAAATCAGTCACTTTGTTTGGAATACACCTCTGAAACAACTCTGGAGAAAATGAGGTGCAGGCAGAAATTGTTCCTTACCATCATCATCTATTCTTTCAATATATCTTTATTGATCACCTACCTTAAGTGACCTACCTTCTCAATCTTTTTTTCATCCTCACTCTGTAAGGAATCTGCCATTCCCCACCCCTGCCATGAAAATGTCATGCCACAAATATACTATTTATCTTTTTATGTACTGTGGCCCTTTGGAGGGTCTCAAATCACAGTAATATCTCAGTTTTTTTCACCTCTCAAGAAGCAGGGTCTACCTTGAGCCAGGCACTGAAGTATGTAAGGGAACAAAATAGACACGTTTTCTGCCCCTGTGGAACTCGCTGTCTAGAAGGAGATAATTAATATAAGTTCAGTATAGTGACAAATGCAAGCATATAGTTCTGAGCCCATATTACTAGTCAGCTACGTAAGAAAAGACTTCTTTGAGAAAGAAGCACTTGAATTGAGATCTGAAGGATGGATAGGATTATCTAGTAAAGAAGGACCAAGGTTCTGTGGCAGGAGGGAGTATGATAAGAGCAAGAGATTTAAAAAAAAAAAAAAATACAGATAGAGCAATGAGAATATCTGAAAACACAACGTACAATGAAGGCTGCCAAAGAAGGTGAGGACGTTACAGGCCATATTAAGGATTGTCATCTCCCTTCTAAGAGCATGTTGAAAACAAATGGCCTTCAGCAGAAGCAGAATCTTTAATGAGCCAGAGTCACAATAATCACATACATACAAGTTGAATTATGTTCAGACTATTCTGTTTATGAACACCTGGAATTATGGAAGTCGTAACATTTTCATTGGTTTCCATTAAAATGACTATGATTTAATAATTGATGCTTCTACGATGGTAGATTTCAATTATCTACAAAATTAAACTGCATGAAACAGTTAACTCTCAACAGTGTCAGGAAAAGCAGGTATTTTTCTATTTAAAATTGGACCAACTCATTGTGACATATGGAGTAATAAAGAAAATGAATAATGAATGTGTGCAACAGATGATTATTATGTTTAAAGCATGACAAGTAGAATGGTTACAAAATAATTGATGAAGAATAAATGCTGATAAGAGGCATAAGATATGTCCTTCTAAAAGCTGTAAGAGCCTCTCCTGAACTGATATACTACGCCATCCATACTTGAATAAACAAAAGAACTGCATCTCTTGCTTTTGAATACATTTGTTCCCTATCATATAAGAAATTCCCTTAGGAGCACCTGAGTGGTTCAGTCAGTTAAGTGTCTGCCTTTGGCTCAGGGCATGATCTCTGGGTCCTGGGATCGAGCTCCACATCTGCTTCTCCCTCTCCCTCTGTCCCTCCCTAAGGCTGTGCTCTCTCTTTTTCTCTCTCTCTCCCCCCCCCCCCACCTCTCTCTCATAAATAAATAAAATTTTAAAAAAAAGAAATTCCCAATAGAAACAATGTCATCTTAAGAAACAACTTTAACAGTCACTCAATTCCTATTTCTTTGGTGCTATAACAACAGGAGGGGAGTCTTAAGAGCTAAGAAATTTGTTTAAACTTAAGGTTACATTAAATTCCAAATACAGGGCACCTGGGTGGCTCAGCGGTTGAACATCTGCATTTGGCTCTGGTTGTGATCCCAGGGTCCTGGGATTGAGTCCTACATCAGTCTCCCCTCAGGGAACCTGCTTCTCCCTCTGCCTAAGTCTCTGCCCTTTCTCTGTGCCTCTCATGAATAAATAAAAATCTTAAAAAAGAAAAAAAAAGAAACGTTTAGAGAAATGCATCTGTTGTTATTTAAGAACAGACTGTGTGCCCCCAACTGATGGCCTCAGGCTAACCAGGAAGTATGCAATACGAAAAAAAGGCAGGGAGGTGTAGAAAGTTGTTTTGTTTTGTTTTGTTTTTTTGTTCTGTTTTGTTTTGTTTTGTTTCATGCTGTTTTAGAAAAACCTCACCTTGCTCAACCTAGCTATTCAACACTTCGGTCAGATATGTGCACACAACACAACCTTTAACAAAAGTACTTCCTGTGCTGCTTTTATTTTCCAAATGAGGTAAAGTTATATGAAGTGATCAACAACCCTCCTGAAGATGACAGAAATATTGCTCCATGCCATTCTGGAATACGAAGATGTGCTCCCATACCAACAAAGATCCTGAGCCAATTCCAGGGCTGTTGGAAAAGATTCAGTGGGTGAGAAGCCAGATCAGAAAATATTTACCGAGAAGATTCACAAAAGGTCAGTGGAGATGGGGCCTCCCAGCACATTACAAATGACTCTAGGATGGGTGTGTGAATGAAGCACTGAAAGGCCTGGCAGGGGTCAGACTGTCACCCATGCCAGTCATCCCTCAGCCCAGAAATTCATGGCCTACACCAGAATGGCTCCACTCAGACATTCTGGCACTGCCTACGGCTGCACACTGAGTCATAGGATGTGGCAAATAGTCCAGCAATTATCATTCTGGCATCTCACAAAGTAAAACTCATGGGCTGCTTTTGTTCTATTTTGTGAAGGCCGAACTGACAAACAACAAAACAAAAGATGGCAGGAAACTTTTTAAAAGTTTCTTCACCAAATCCCTTTTTGAAGTCAATTAGAGATTTGTGTGGTGGCACAGAGTGTAACTGTTTTTAATACATAAAAGAAAGAGTAGTGTGTTAAAGGGTTTGTGAACAGCTCTGAGCGTTGCTTAATGTCTGGGATCCTGAAAATGTTCCTGTTCTTCCCTGGGGACCGTCTTTCCCCATTTATGAAGACCCTCCCCTCATGTTGAAGGAGTGCACATCTCTGTAATGGAGAGGTAACACCCAGAGGGCAAGTAGGCAGTAGCAACAGTCTTCCATCGGACTATACCTCCCCTGCTGGCTGGGCCTGTTCCCACTGCATCCTGCCCCATACCCAGGCACTCCAAGAGAACCAGCTCTACAGAGCTAAAATGCTCACATTTGCACCCTACCACTCCTTGAAATCACAATTTTAACTATTACATGTTATAGTACTATATTTATCTAGCATAGGATGTGGTCCTAAATTATTAAAATAAGCTTTCCCTCCTGTGGAGAAATTGCTCTGTAAGTACATACCTATCTAGATGATAGATATGATATTTTCAGATATATCTTCCAGATATAATATTTCCCTATTATATATCATGTAATATGATATATATCATAATGTAGGAACATTCAATTTATATATGTAATTTTACATATTTAAATGTAAATATATATACATATATATATATATATATGGTTGGTGACAGAAAATTTGTACTTTTATATTCTCGAATTCCAGACCAAGAAGATTAACAGTAGCATTCACATTATCACAGTTTTTTTTTTTAGTAGGCAAATTGCTCGGGTATCTCCACCTTTGTAGAGCTATTTTCAATGACATTTAGACTAAAATTAGCAAAAGTCAGACTTTTATCTTTACCAGGCGATATCTGATGAAGATGAAATTTTGTGGCTTTAATTGACTGTCTTAAGGACCTGATCTTCCTGGCCAATAGTCTCTGTAGACCAAGGACCTATTTCCAATTTCCCAATATACCAGTCTTGATTGATTTCACCTCACTATACTTAATTTTTATATTGGAACTGTGTATAATATCCTGTGAATAAGTGAGCAAAACCCTCCTTTACTGTTGTTTTAGAGCATGGGGAAAAAAGAAATAAAGAAAACTTAATTAATTATCTTTGTATGTTTCAAAAAACTAAGAGGTATCCTCCCCGTTACCATGGATATGCGCTTCCTGTTTATAATAATAGTCTTTTCAAAGAAATTGAAGCTCATTAAAATCACCAATTACACAGTAGCACTTCTATTGCAATGTCCCATTAAATTTATAAAATTTATGTACCCTCAATATTTTGCTTTCAATACTCTTTTGTAGCAGTTTTTTCCTACAATATGTTTTTCAACTGTCATTTTTAAATGATTAATATTTTAGTGTATTTTTAAACAAAATACAGATTCTATTCATTACAGTTCTGTTGGAGAAAACATAATTGTTTAACAGTTTAAAATATGTTTTTATTTTTACACATATTGTGTTCATGGAAAATAGGTTAAAATCTGTCAGCAAAAAAGTCAATTGTAGCTAACATTTTTTGAGTGCTCAGTATGTGTCAAGCCTTCTTTTAGGTGATCTGTATGTATTAACTAATCTGTATTTTGGGATTTAAATTTGTTTGGCAGCCTTAACAGAGGCTTAAATAAGTAATATTGTTTTGACTATATAAAAAAATAAAATTTTATTGATTAAACGTTCCACAGAGAAAAGGAGAAGAAAAAGGAAAAGAATTAGTGAGATGTTTTTCCACTACATTAGTATGTTCTAGTTCACCTTAAGATCCATTTTATTAAGGTAGTTCTAGTTTTGATTTTTTGAGGAACCTCCATACAGTTTTCCACAGTGACTGCACCAGTTTGCATTCTCACCAACAGTGCAGGAGGGGAAGGGTAGTGAATGGGTGAAATAGGTAATGGGGATTGAGGAGGGCACTTGTCATGATGAGCACTGTGATGTAGGAGAGTGCTGAATCACTATATTCTATACCTGAGATTAATATTACACTGTAGGTTAACTAACTAGAATTTAAAATTTTTGAAAATCCATGTTACTCAGTTTAAGAAAGTAGTTAAGCTTACTAGGAAGTATAATAATGAAAGTCACCAACAATTACAAGGTTTTTTTTTTTCTTAGGCACTATACTATATTATGTAATTCCTTGCATGACTCAATCCACAAATACTCTTCAAAATTTATATTTTATGTATAAGGAAACTGGTGCTGAGGGAAGTAAATAATTTGTCCCATGACACACAACTAATAGTGATAGAGGTGAGATTGAACCCAAATTATTCTACTCCTCTACTCCAGAACCTAAGATCATAACTAACCAAATTATCTATTTCTATTGTTATATATAACAATATAAGATACATAGCCTTCCTTTATAATTTCATATTCTTATATTTTCATACATATCATTTATATATCTTAATACATATAAAATTTAGAATATATATATATATATATATATATATATATATATATATATTTTAGCCCCTCACTCTGCAACCACTCTTGGGGAATAGAATAGGAACACAATGAAGGTGCCCACAGTGGGTGGGATGTCTAAAAGTTATGTCTTTGGGCTCTATGGCAAAAAAGGAAACTGTGAACCTGGATTATCCCAGGCCTAAAAAATTCCTCAAGACTTAAAAATAACAAGACTAGTGAAGTTTTTTATTCACTAGAGCATTTAAATTATGTTTTTATTTATTGAGCATGTGAAATCCAACTATAGATACTTAGAGCTCTCTCAAGGGAACCTAACTCATATCTGCATTCTATCATCTTCTTGGAGTCAGTGTATATGGCTTGAACTTAAAGCTAGTGTTGGTTATAAGCAGTAGTAATATCTCTGTAATGCACACTCACATTTCTATTCACCTATCCAGAAGTATTTATGGAGCGCCTGTGATGTGCCACAGTGTGCAAGTACTATGGATGCAAACATTAGTGAGAAATGGCTCCCACCTTATGTAGCTCAAAGTAGAATTTGGGAGACACATACGTACAGACCCAAATTATAATGTACTATGCTAAGTGTTTTCAAAATGTCTAAAAAAGTATGGGAACTCAGGAAATGGAATGATTGTAGAAATTCTAATGTTTCATACCATAGTACCAATGGATTTAGTTAATGTATGTGAAAGGAGTTTCCAATCAAGAGAGCAAGTCTTTTCTGTGCAAGGGAACCAATGCTAAGGCAGGTCCAGGGAAAGTAAAAAGGTTCAGAGTGCCAGGGAGGTAGAAGACCAGCAGGTAATGGGGTGGGGAAACGTATCTGAACCAAACTGTGAAGGAGCTTGCATTTTGTTTTTGAAGCTTGTGTTCTCTAAAATCTTTTATTGTGTACCTCTGTTGTACCAGAATCCAAGATATGCATATTTATCTATGTATTGGTGAACTCACTTATGTTATTATAAGGCACACATGAAAAGTATAAATGCCAGAAGATATAAAAAATGAAAGCAAATGGAGATCCTGAAATCTTCTTCTCCCACCCCAATGGCTCATTCTTTGTCTATGCACCCCACTTTAGAAATGACTCCTTTAGGCAATGAACATTCAAGAGAGACTTGGAAACAAGGGAATGTTGCTATTGGCTTTGCATTTTTGAGAGACCAACTCAGGGAGAAGTGTGAAGAGTGGATTGAAAGAGATCAGGGGCCGCCCACAGTGATGGTGCCAGAGAGCTGATGGGAACCTGAGTTGAACTGTGGCACAGCAAAGGGTATGATGGATCAGCTTCCTTGCTTAGGGGAGTGAAGGTGGAGACTGGGAGTGCTGGGCCCACTCTGAGGTTCTAGCTATCCCTCAGCCAAGGCTACTCAGAACCATATATACACAGTTTCTCAGGGAACTCTTTTTCTGCATGCTTTATATCATGATCTTATTAAGGGAAAATAAAGAAAAAGAAAAAATAAACAGAAGTATATAAACAAAGTTTTAAAAATTCTATCTGGATATGGGGTGCCTGGGTGGCAGAGTTGGTTAAGCAGCGGTGGCTCTTGGTTTCAACTCAGGTTGTGATCTCAGGTGAGATGGAGCCCCAAGTCTGGCTCTGTGCTCAGTGTGGAGTCCTGTTGGGACTCTCTCCCTCTCTGTCTCTTTCTCTCCCTCTAACCCTCCACCCTCTCTCTAAAATAAATAAATCTAAAAAGAAAATTTTATCTGGATAGTGAATAGATGAGTGCTCATTATATACATTTCTGTATTTCTGTTTTTGAAATACTTTTAAATAAAAATGTAACTTATTCACATGCTTATTTTTTTCAATCAGCTTCATTAAGTAACAAAGAATTTTGATTTCTATGATTATTAAACATTACATTCTCCTTACAGAAATGAAGCAGTTTCTTAAATTCAGTGAAATGTTGACATGTGAGAATTTCTTACCTTAAAATGACTAAACATTTCATACATCTGCAGATAGGTGCAAAATTGCTATCAACTCCCCTCTTCTGTTACAAAATTAATGAGTGTTCAGTGAAGCCATAACAAAGAATTTTCCTCTAGGCATGTTATAAAAACATTTCTAGTTCTAGTATAAATGCAAAATCTTGACTGAAATCCAGTGATTTAAAATATGCACATTTTTGAAAATGATGAATGTCACACAAAGTAATTCTTTTGATTTTTCTCATATTTTAAAATCCCTGTCCTACCTTATCAAGTCATATCTTATAATGAATGTTTTTCTAAGAGAGGACTGAGGAACAATTAATGATTAAATTCAAAGCATTCTCATTTCATTCCCACTACTTAAGGATATGGAGCTCCAATAAATTCTGAATATCACTAAAGGATTCAATTGATATTACTGTATCTTCTTCCTAAAGGATGATTTTGCTCAAAACTGATACCTCAATTTATTTGAAGAGTAAGGTCTTTGCTTTCACTATGATAGTTTTTCTGTGTTATTTAATAATGCTGGGGTCTAAATCTTAGTCTCTGATTCATGGTACTTTCATTTTAGTCTCAATATAAGAGAAAAGCAGTGTTGGAAAATGAGATAAAGTCTGTGAAATGGCATAGAGTCATACATTCATGAAATAAATAATCATTGACACATTCAGAGTTTGTCCATTATCTTCCTTATGATCAAAATTGAATACTTTTCATTTTTCCCCCCCTTTTTTAAAGTCCTCATGAGTATTTCCTATATTTTATAGATACTTTTCAATTACATAATTAACACTTGTCACTAATCTATATAAGTGAAAAAATAACAATAGTATTAAGCATTAAATATTAAAATTAAAATATTAAATATTAAATATTTAAAAATAACAAAAGTATTAAATGAGGACTTCTCCTTCTACCATCAATAGTCCTATCTAGGAATTTCACTCTCACATTTACAGATTAACAACCTGAGGTTTCAAATGTAAGATTTAATAAAATAGATGAAACATAGTAATGGATTCTCACAGGGCAGTAAGCCACATAGGGAAAAAACCTGCAAATATCAGAATTATTAAAGCAAGAAAAAACCCTCAGTTTGGTGGATTCATGGAGAAAATTACATGCATCAGATTTAATAAAAATGTATTTTATAATATGGATTCAACAAGATGTATGTTTTATTTTATAATTCTAGTTTTTTCCATTTATATTTCATAGTACTTGTATCTGGTTGAAAATAAACTCATTTTACACAACTTCTAAAACTGCCAATTATGTTGTTAAAAGAAATGGATACTTCAATTAAAAAGCCATCATGCCACATTTTCATCATATTTAAAAACGCATGCAGAAAAGGACAGCCTTGAACACTTGAAGTTTTGAGGTTACCTAGAAAAATTATACTGCAGTCATTGGTTTGTGAAGAAAGCTCAATCACCATATCTCACTCATCATTCTTTGTAATTGATGATACCGCTCTATGAAAAGGAGACTACCATAAACTCACTAGAATCTTGGGGATAATTCCCTAAACCTCAGTTTTCTGCTCTGCAAAATGAAAAAAAAAAAGTCTACTTATCTATATCTGTCTATCACCTATTACCTGCCTCAGTAAAATCACAGTCCACAGTGTGTTTTATAATGTTCTCTGTAAATCACACAACTGTAAATATTCACCAAGAAGAGAGCAGGAACATGAGGTCTGTCCTTGCCAGAACACTGAATGCCTGTTATTCTGCTTTGTGGCTCCTGATTTTTGAGGACAAGTTAAAGTGTTTTTCTACATTCCCCAACTTACCAGTCATGTTCATACTATGTCTACTGACATATTGCAACCAGACCAGGTACAGGAGGGGTCAGAAAAGGAAATGAGGCTAGCATATTCCATTCTGGAATGCATAAGGTCATAGGTAAAGTAGCAGTAAATCCTGCAAGGGTAGCTTCAAACAAACCCCTCTATCAGTCAGAGATCTGGGAAGTAAGATTACTGGATTGGGTAAGAACCTGCTGGGAGAGTTAGTTTAGAAGCCTCCTAGTCAGATGACTGGCGGGTCTGACCCATAAACAAGTGGTTAGCACTAGCACCAGACAGATATTTCCTCATCCAGGGATGAAAAAACAGGAAACATAATTGCTCTCTCTCTCTCTGTGTGTGTGTGTGTCTCTGTCTAGCAATAAATACTGCAAAATGAAAATCCTGAACTCTCAGAGGAAAACAAATTCCTGACAAATTATCTACTGTTATATTCAAAATAAAGTTATTGGATATTTTGGTCCATGGCATCTATAAAGTAAGAGTGGAGCCTTCTCGGTTTAAATGAAAGGTTATTTAGTATCTTATGCATGCCAGGTGTTTTCATGAGGCAGTGATTCTCAATCTCTTGTATGCATTAGAATCATCTGGAAGTTCTGAATAAAATAAGTGATGCTTGGCTCCCACTCCAGACTGTATGATTCAGTGCTGTCCAGGTGATTCTAACATGTAGCTAGAGCTAACCACTTGGCTAGAACTGTAGGCTACAGCTTTGAACAGAGGGGCAAGGTTCCAGCTGTCAGGGAGCAATAGTTCTGGAGGTTAGAGTTGCATCATAAACAGATAATATAATATTAGACAGTGATAAAAGCCATGATGAAAACAAAGCAATTTGCACTTGAGAGAGACTAGAGGGTATGAAGCAGGATATTTTTGATTGGGTAGTTAGGAAGACTTCCTTAAGGACTTAAGGACCTTAATGAGACTTCATTATCAAGAAAAACCAGGCTTGCAAAATCTGGGGACAGAGCTTCACGAAACAGGTAATGGTTTGATTTTGATGGAGTTGAACAAAAGCAAGAAGGCTGGTGAGCCTAAGTGAGTGTTGTTATGAGATGAGAGAGTCAGGCCAGGGACAGATCAGAAAGGCCTCCAAGGCCTTGATAAGCATCATGGAGTTTTAGGGTTTTTTTTTTTTAAGATTTTTTTAAAAAAGACTTTATTTATTTATTCATGAGAGACACAAAAAGAGAGAGGCAGAGACATAGGCAGAGGGAGAAGCAGCCTCCCCGCAGGGAACCCGATGCGGGACTCGATTCTGGATCCCAGGATCATGCCCCGAGCTGAAGGCAGAGGCCCAACCACTGAGCCACCCAGGCATCCTGAGATTTTTTTTTTTAAATATTGTATTTATTTATTCATGATAGACAAACAGAAGGAGAAGAAGGCTCTCTCCAGGGAGCCTAACGCAGGACTCGATCCCACAATCCCAGGATCACGACCTGAGCCAAAGGCGGATGCTCAACCACTGAGCCACGCAGACACCCTGCTCCTGGAATTTTTAATTTAAAGAGAAGGCATAGGAGATTTTAGGCAGGGGAACAGCATGATTTGATTTACACAGTTATAGATCATTTTAACTTTGTGTGGACAACAGACCATTGGGTGGGCAAGAGGAAGATTGTTAAGAAACTTTCAGTGGTCCAGACTTGAAAGAATGTAACTTGAACAAGAAGGAAAGAAGTGGAAAGGGAGCAAGGAACGTTCTGAAACACTGCAAAGATCCTGGGAAGTGATGAAGATGGGTGATGAGGTTCACTAGGCAATTCTCTCCATGACTGTGTATGTTGAAAATCTCCGGAATAAAAAGTTGTCTAAACATAAAAGATGACAAGAATTGCTTTAGGCTTTTGCAGGAAAAGATTTTGACCTAGGTGTTTCATATGTATCCTAGTTTTATGACAGAGACAGAAAGACTTTCCCAGGTTTATGTGAGGACTTAAAGAATTTTCAAATTATTTCAGATAGACTTTAGCAGATGGAAAGAATAATCAAAATTAAACTCGAGAATGGAAAAGTTGTGTATTATAGGTTTTTCTTTATTCAGTTCAGGGCTCAAAATCAAGGGTCTTGTTGAATAACACTGTCAGAACACTCATGGAGCCTGATCTGACTTTTCCTTAGGAGTGTTCCTGTTTTTGCTGCTTCCTCTGTCAGGAAATATGCTTCTTAGGCCACATCCTTTAATCCACAATTTAGATGGAATTTCTTGTTGGGTTGATTATTGCTACAATCTTTTAGGTTTCTCCCTAAAATTTGGAGGAAGACTCCCTGCATAACTCCGTGCTTCTCTCCTTGCACATGGGTTATCCTCTGGTGCCAGCACAGGACTGCCACACCGCTTACATGCCAGTGGGCTTGGGCATCAGCCACCTTCTTGTTCTGGGCACTTTGGTTCCACTGGAACTGGTCCTACCTGGAGATATTTCTGGGTGTTGCTGATCCTGTTAAGCTTCAGTCCACTGGAATTTAATTTAGCAAACTTCTAATGTAACTAAATTAGAAACATTATTCATCATACATCACAGTGGATACTTTTGATAGATGTGTCACAGATTGGCACATAAAACCTGTTAGGCTCCATATCCACAATCTAGTACTTAACATGTACAGTTGAGTCATCCCATCTCTGCTCTACAGGAGGAAGGTGCATTTTATGGTCTCCTTTCTGGTGACTCACCCATTAGGCCAGACTATTCTAAGCTTCTGGGTATATCTTTAGATGCCAAATGCTAAGAAAGCATTTCCTAGTTCCTTTTTTACTTTGTTTTGTATTGAAGGCACTTTGAAGCTTGCAGAAATACAAACTTTAAGATTGTGGGAGTGTATCAATAGTAATTTAGGTTTGTGGAATGAGTGAGAGTCATTACCTATATACATTTGAGCCTAGGAAAGGCAATGATGTGTTCTCTTAGCTTCTAGAACTTTGCTAAATGGCTCAACTATTTACACAATTGGATACACTGCCATATTACTAATTTTTTTCCTTGAACATAAGCAGAGGAGCATAGAGAAACAGGCCATTTTCTTTATAAAGAATTGTGATTGGGGATCCCTGGGTGGCGCAGAGGTTTGGCGCTTGTCTTTGGCCCAGGGCGCGATCCTGGAGACCCGGGATCGAGTCCCACGTCAGGCTCCCGGTGCATGGAGCCTGCTTCTCCCTCTGCCTATGTCTCTGCCTCTCTCTCTCTCTCTGTGACTATCATAAATAAATAAAAATTAAAAAAAAAATTTAAGAATTGTGATTGATGCTCTTCTGCCTCTTTTAAACTCAAGTTGAATGACCCAAATCACTCAGTTATTCAATCAAGAAAGATTACCACACTGTCCATAGCTAACAGTATCTTTCCATTGCTTTCTTCATTATCATCTTCCATTCAGACATGTGAATATTCCTGGCTTAATTATGATAAAAATCAATATATACAGATGTGTTTAACTTTATTAACATATGCAATTAGTAAAATGTCTTATAAGTCATTATACAATTAATAACAATATGCAAAAATTAACAGTATTTCTAAATGCATTTTCTCAATTTTCCACAATAAGAATGCATTATTTTTATAATCCCCAAAACTGATTTTAAAGTTCCTGTGTGCATATATAATTTATATATATCCTATTACAATTACAGTAGTCATCCCTATTCTGCAGCTTCATGTTGTGTAGTTTCAGTTACTTGCAGTTAATTATGGTCTGGAAACAGATGATCCTTCTTCTGACATATCTCAGACGGTCAATAGTAGCCTAATACTACGTAAGAATGCCTACATCATTCATCTCATTTCCTCTCACCAGTTAACACATTTTAGCATTTCACATCATCACAAGGAGTACAGTAAAATAAGTTATTTTGAGAGCAACATAAACAGACCACATTCACGTAGCTTTGATTATAGTATACTGTTATAATCATTTTATTTTGTTATTAGTTATTAGTTGTTAATCTCTTACTGAGTCTAACATATAAATTAAATTTCATCACAGATACATATGCAGAGGAAAAATATAGTATTTAGAGTTTGGTATTATCTGCAGTTTCAAGCATCCACTGGGGATCTTGAAATGTATCCTCCATGGCTAAAGGGGGACTAAGTATATATTTTTTTAAATAGTTCTTGGTATGAGCAAATATTGCATTATTCTTTTAAAAAATCAATATAATGTAACTTTGGTCATTGGTATTGGCCTATAAGAACTTATTTTGTCCTCCCATCAAAAAAGATTTTTTTGATTAGCAAGACTTACACTGCCAATAAAAATATTGTATCTATTTGCAATATATAAGGATTACCATCCAAATAATCATGTGTTGACCTTTCTTGGTATGTACGTACGTACGTACGTACGTACGTATGTATTTATGAGAGAGAGAAAGAGTGAGTGAGAGGAGTGGGGGATGGAGGCAGAGAGTGAAGGAAACAGAATCGCAAGCAGACTCTGTGTGGAGCACAGGGTCGGATGTAGGGCTTGATTCCAGGACCCTGAGATCATGACCTGAGCCACACCAAGAGTTGGATGCTGAACTGACATATCTACCCGGGCATTCCTTGGCTTTGTTTTTAAGCTATTGTTTGAATCTTTTATTCTGATCTATTTTTTTAGGTTACATATTTAATATCCTATATCACTTTAAGTATATTGAAACCAAGGGCTGAAAAGTCAGGAGCCATAAGCTGATTTCATGTCATAACTCTACCACCTTCTAGTTACGCATTTTAGGTATATTGCCTCTTTGTGATTCATTGTCCTTAGGCATGTGGTCCATCGAATTACTCTGAGAATTAAATAACATTGCTTACATAAATTTAGGTAAATCTTTTAGCACAGTGGTTTGCATTTAGGAAATATTCAATACTCGTGAAATATAATTTTACTTTTTGCTTCCCAGTGATATAGTGTCTAGAGCACAGATGTTGATTTGCTTTGAAGAGTTGTGATTAACCTCAGAGCCAGAAACAAAAATCACAAACACCATGCTATCCTTAAACAGTAAATGTGGAAGGATGCATTTAAGTATATCCTACTATGTGGGAGGACTGTTTTACTACCAACATGCATATGTTGTACATTATATAAGCACGTTCTTTAAAGATAGAAATAGTTCTCTTGGCTCCTGCCAATACCTATGACAATGTCCAGTGATGTTTTTGCAAATAAGAAGGCACCAGCATCCACTATAAAATTCCTCTCCCACCCATCTCTTCCACACTTTTCCCTCTTCTGCCTTTAAATTTTACTCTTAAAATCTCTTATAGGGATGTCTGGGTGGCTCCATGGTTGAGCATCTGCCCTTGGCTCAAGTCGTGATCTCGGGGTCCTGGGATTGAGTCCCGCATCGGGCTCCTTACATGGAGCCTGCTTCTCCCTCTGCCTGTGTCTCTGCCTCTCTCTGTGTGTCTCTCATGAATAAGTAAATAAAATCTTTTTTATAAATATCTTATAAGTGCCCAGTAGACAGACTGTAAGGTAGAGGTTAATATGTGTAACCATGAAAAGCACAAATGTTTTATGATGCCAAAACAAGATGTGTTTTGCATATTTTTTGGTTCTGAAGTCCTAGGAGTCCACCTAGATGTTGACTAGAAAGAAATCCACTCATGTTCAGCCTGTTCCATGATTCTGTTATGTCTCTCATTGCTACAGGTTCCTAGCACAGAGTACCCCAGTATGCACTCCAGAATATTCATTGAATGAATGAATAAATGAAGTTTTGAGTCTTTCCTTTAAATAAGATAGGATGGAATCATTCTTTCTTTTCTTTTCTTTTTTTTTTTTTTTTGCACAGACATTTGTCAAGCTTACTCTGAAAAAAAGAAAGCAAGACAGACCACCACAGAGTGGACAGTATATAAATACGATGTGAATGTTTAAAAGCATCTATATGGTACTCATGGTCACTGAGTCCTTTCCATGCATGAATAAAGGAAGTACAGTTAAAATTGTTGAAAGAACTCTATTATTTGCAGCGTGCCACAAAGATCTTTTTTAAAGTAAAATTATAAGTGGTTTGTATAAGTAAATGTGAATGTATTAATTAAATAACTATAGTATGCAGGTGTTTGCATACCAAATGAAACCTGGGAGCCTCCACATTTTTTTTATTTATCACTCACTACTTTCGCAAAATATATAGTTATAAGCTAAATAAGTTGTATTCATCAGTTGTTTTTAAGTCTAAACTATCTGTATTTATGTAGAAATATCTGCTGCAAATTTTAAAGCCTTTAAGAAGGAAAGACAGCAATAGTTTCAGTACATGATTTCATACTTGTTTAAACTAATGTTAACATTAAAGGCATTTAAAATGTTCCAGGGTAAGCTTATTTAATGGGTTAATTTAGTCTAATATTATATAATCAAAACAAGGTTCAGGCAAACTATATTTGAACTGAGATTAACATAATGACATACCTTTAATAGAAAGTCTTATCAGCTCCCTACAATTATCAAATGTTCTAATTTAACTGACAGTCAAACAATACAGAGGACAATTATAAAAATTCCAAAGTATTGTGAAAACATTTTTACCTCATTATACTTCAGTCTTTGGGGGGAAAGTCATTACTCTACCCTAGGGATATTAAATAATTTTCAGCTTAAACAAAGTTTACATCTAATAAGGATCCGTTTCTGTTTCAGTGAGATTCATGATGAAGCACTATTTCCTACTGTTTAATATGTGTAGTTGGAAAAGGAAAGGAACTGAGCTAATAATAGCCATGCAAAACAAGACTTGACAAGCCAAAACTGCATGGTCAGAGCCTTTCAGAAAGGTTGGAACCCAACGTGTCCACAGGCAACAAGAGCTTTTGCAGCGCCAGGCTACCTCAGCCCCAGGCCTTTGCCTCACCTCCATTCTGAAAAGGGCAGTGGGCAGTATTGCTTTCAGTTTTTGCTTTAGAAAATATTCAAAGGACAAAACTAGCTGCCAATTTTTAAGCTTGAGGAAAACAGAGAAAAATAAAGACTAGTACAAAGACAGATGTAGTAATGCTTACTTTGTCCAGAAAAATTACTTTTCATAAAAAGCCAGGACAATTTGGGAGCATGTGTATGTGGTGGTGGAGGGTGGATAGCAATGGGCCTGATGAGACTGTGAACTTGAATCATCATCATAGTTGTGATTAAGGTTATGACCTTGAACAAGCCACTTAGCCTCTGCCCTCTGCTCAATTTAAATGATTCTTTTCCAATACCATCTAACTGGTTGCCTGTAAAAATGAAAAGGAAATTGGTGAAATGACATGTAATGTCCCTTCCAGGGCTTAAATATTCTAGTTACAAGTGGTTTTACAAACTACTAGAAGAAAAGGTGCCAAAAAATATAGTTATATTAAAGAAAGTAATATTTCAATAATATTTTCCTTTTTCACAATTTTGCAAATTATCTGTAATTCATCTTTATATTAAGTTCATATGTAAAAATATCAATGAATAGGACACTATGATTGATCACTCCATAGTGAAGCAATGCTTACTCCTTAGTAAACAAGTACACTATTTTAAATTATTTTGGAGGGGCTAGTTACAGACTATCAATGTTTTACTTGAGGGCACTCTTTTCCTGTGAGCATGAAATAACTTAAAAGGCATCCTCACACTTCTCTCAAGCATCAGGGTGTCTCTCTCTCATAAAACTCTTATTATGCCCAACCTTTCAAGACTGCTTAGCAGAACAAGTAAGAAAGTAAGAACACAACATGCACTTCTTTTACATCTCTCATCACTTTGTATCTTCTACTGTGGTTAATTATGTATCTGTATCATTTCCCCAGCCTAAATCATAAACACAAGAGGAAAGCTGTTATATTTACTTTTGAATTCTCCTCATGTCTATCACAGAGTATTGAACACAAGGCACTCAGTAAAGACTTGTGGAATGACTGAATATGCTCTTATTGCCTTGGACTTTTGCCCCCATTATGGTTAAATTATTCTTTATTTATTAATAAAAATTTTAAGTATTATTGTATCATATTGATTGATCTGTAGAAATTGAACCATCCTTGCATCCCTAGAATAAATCCCACTCGATCATGCTGTATGATCCATTAGTCTATTGTTGAATTTGGTTTGCTAATATTACATTGAGGATCTTTGCATCTATGTTTGTCATGGATATTGGCCTATAATTTTTTTTTAAAGATTTCATTTACTTATTCATGAGAGACAGAGAGGGAGAGAGAGAGAGGAATAGGCAGAGGGAGAAGCAGGCTCCCTGCCGGGAGCCCGATGCAGGCCTCGGTCCTAGGACCCCACAATCATGACCTGAGCTAAAGGCAGATGCTCAACCACTGAGCCACCCAGGCATTCTTAATTTTTTTTTTTTTTGTACTTCTCTTTCTTTGTTTTTCTTTCTTTACTTTCTCTCTCTCTCTCTCTCTGTCTCTCTCTCTCTCTCTCTGGTATCTTTGTCTGGTTTTTTTATCAGGATGTTAGCCTCATAAAATGAATTTGGAAGTATTCATCAATAATTTGAGGGTAGTTACTAACTTTTCTTTAAATGTTTGGTAGAATTCATCTATGAAGCCATCTTGTCCTGGTCTTTTGTTTTTATGAGCTTTATATATTACTTATATATTTAAAATATGTATTTATTACCTAAATATTCATTAACATATGAGGAGAAATTGTTATATGCATACGTGCATAATGTAGTCATAAACTACTTAACAAAATCTAAGCAGTGTAAGGGCATATATTTCTAAAAGGTTATTTTGTTATACTTGGTATTGTATAGTATGTCACCAATTCATCAGACTTTATAAAACCACTGTTTTAAAGAGTCTTGCATTAGGTTGCAAAGGAATACTTTTTAAAAAGGAGAGGGGGTATTTCTTAGGACAGTTAGTCCCTACAACTAGCTCCCATGCTCTTCCCTTTGCCTATAACACTTTTTTCTGTTCTCTACTTATAAACTGTAACCTGTGCTGTAAGAACAACTCATATATCATCTTTATAAAGTCATCTCTCATGCTGCCAGATGTTGTCATTCCCTTTTCTTAGGCTCACAAGTATACTTAATTTCTTCTATCAATTAGCATGAAATCTTGATTTTTTTTCTTTATGTGCTTATTTAACAACATTCCCTCATACTCTTAAGAAAAGCCTAACAGTTTTACACCTTTGGTAGTAAGTTAATACTACAACTTATTTTTAAACCTTTTTAACCAATCAATTATATTTCTTTAACCATGGTGATAAGTAATGCCCAGAACAAGTTTTAAACCCTATTTTTAATCAATCAGTGATAGCTCAATTCATAAAAGATACTTCTGAAAACCAACCAGTAGATGAGAGGTCTTAGTTTTGAAAGTTAACTAATAAACAAAAGTCTGCTTCTAGTAACACACATTTGAAGGCCAATCAATCAGCAACTTCGTCTTCCCTGAGGAACCATACTCTAAATCTTATGTCATTTCACTTCCACTGCTAAAAGCCACTAATCACTAACTTGCATGTTCCATAACAAATTATCCCCAAATTAGAAACCTAAAACAGCATTTGTCTCACATAGTTTCTGAGAGTTAGGAATCAGAATGGATTTTCTAGGTGGGTCAGGCCACAGTTTCTCATGGGGTTGCAGTCATCTGAAGAACTGATAGGGTAGACACTCCACTTCCATGTTCATTTCTCATACAGATGTCAGCTCCTCACTGGTTATTGGTATATGCCTTCAATTCATTAGCACAAAGACCTCTCAACAGGTCAGCTGAAGACCTTTATCACATGGCAGCTAGTTTTCCTCATAGAAGCTTATCTAAAAGAGAGCAATGCAGGAGCCACAAAATCTTCCACAAAATCTTTTACGGCTTAGCCTCAGAGGTAACATACCATCACTTTTCTTGTATTCTGTTGATAACAAAACAAAGACCAACCCTGATACAGTATGCATATTTCCACAAAATCATGGATCATTGGTTCCATCTTGGGGGCTAGTTACCACTCTTCTCCAAAACTCTATATAATACCAACAGCCTGCTTTGCCCAGAAAGACTGTTTAAGCAGCATAACTCTTATTTATTTAGAAGGACAACAAACTGAACTTGCAGTTTTTACTTCAGATATTGAGTGTTGTTGTCATTCTTTGTCATTTAGAGATGTTCTCCCAAGATTTTTTTTTTTTTTGAGGGGGAGAGCTTTATTTGGTAGCATTTTGTTTGACACATAGATCAATAAAAGTGCTCACTGAGACTGACTAAACCACATTCTAGTGCTTTGGATCTGCTAGTCTGTGAACATTTCTAGGGCAAGGATTATGTTAGTTATTTTTCAAGCTTTATTGCCAATAACCTAGTTGATACTCAGTTAATGCTTGTTGAATAAATGGATGCAGAATTCAAATGATAAGACATTATTCCTATGATTTTAATTTTAAAAAGTTAAGAAGTATTGAGTGGTATATTATTGTAAATATGCAACTCACATTTTCTTTAGCTTATAGATCTGATGCCACATATTAATGTCTTTCTCAAATAATTTCAACCTCCTTGGTGAAACTGGGTAAGTGGGAGACATATGTCTGATTTGATCAATGAAGTCCAAGAAAAATGGAATTCACATAGGATATATTCATCCCATTAAATGAGCAAAATTCATCATCATAAAGAATTTGTAATAACTTGCCCATAGTTGAAAAACTTTCACCAGATACAATATAGCATTCATTTTTATATTTCTATGAATAATTTCTGTGAGTATGCTAAATGTTGAAAGTTTTAACCAAGGAAGTATCATCTAAAAATAAAATACCTTTGTTCCACCAGCAATTGCCCTCACAAAAACACAGTCACATAATTTACCCTTGACAAAGAAAATCAAAGGGACTTTAAAGAACATGAAAGTGGAGAATCTGGCAGTTTATGGTTGGTAAGAAGGGAGATCAATGGGTAAATACCCAGACAACTTTATAAGTCCAAACTGAACATAAAACATAGTTCTTAGTGATATTATTCTCCTCAAGCAAGCAGGTAATCCATAGGCTAAGGAAGACATTGAATTAATAATAGTACAATTAAACTTATCCAAACTATAATAGACCATTTCCTGTACTTGTGCATATGGAAGTCATATAAAATATGTGAATCTCCCTTCAAATCAGGATTTGAATTTTTCACTTTTCAATAATTAATCTCATGAACACCCCAAAGAGTAGGTTCAAAACTTAGTAAATGTCTATATATCTTAGCTATGTTAAGGATAATCAGGACAGGGATCCCTGGGTGGCGCAGCGGTTTGGCTCCTGCCTTTGGCCCAGGGCGCGATCCTGGAGACCCGGGATCGAATCCCACGTCAGGCTCCCGGTGCATGGAGCCTGCTTCTCCCTCTGCCTGTGTCTCTGCCTCTCTCTCTCTCTCTCTCTGTATGACTACATAAATAAATAATAAAAAAAAAAAAAATTTAAAAAAAAAAAAAAAGGATAATCAGGACAAGTCAGGATAATAAGTTTAAGAAGGCAAAATAAATTATACACTTACCAATAATTAAAGGAAATATGTCTCAAAAAAAGGAGAGAATAATAATGGATAGAAATCCAAATGCTTGGGCAGCCCTGGTGGCTCAGTGGTTTAGCACCGCCTTCAGCCCAGGGTGTGATCCTGGACACCCGGGATCAAGCCCCAAGTCAGGCTCCCTGCATGGAGCCTGCCTCTCCCTCTGCCTGCGTCTCTGCCTCTATCTCTCTCTCTGTGTCTCTTGTGAATAAATAAATAAAATCTTTAAAAAAAGAAATCCAAATGCTGAGGTGTGTATTTTAAAGATTATTTATTTATTTATTTATTTGAGGGTGGGGGAGGGACAAAGGAAGAGAATCTTCAAGCAGACTCCTGTCTGAGAGCAGAGCCCTACTTGGGCTCAATCCCACCACCGAGGAAATCATGACCTGAGCCAAAACCAAGAGTTGGATGTTTAACCAACTGAGTCACCCCCAGGCACCCCTGAGATGTGTATTTTAAAAATCTAAGTCAAGTACAAAGATATAAGTAGAACATGTAGTAGTTGGATTATATTCACAATAAATTAGATATATTGGATTATCGTATCTTCTTCTAAATACCATCACTTAAAAGAAATGAGAAAATTTGAAAAATGTTTAGGGAGAAGTGCCAGAAGACATTAAGGATTAGAAAGAGGGCCTCTGAGGAATAATATTTTGAAAGACCTATCACAGAAAAATAAAGACTCTTATTAATCTATGTAGCCTTAATTTTGTGGATAGTGAAAAGTTACAACTGTAATGGAGCAAGTGTAAGAAAAGAGTCTTGTGTTGCAGAGTAGAAAGTTCTGAGAGAGATCATCATCAAAAATCAGACCTGACTGTCAAGGGCAATTATGTAATTGCCAGAGTATGTAAAGATGGAATTCTCATTTGGTTAATGTACATCAGGTCTTGCCTAAAGGCAATGGAATAAACTGAATAGCATAGAAGGTATCTTGTACTTTTATAATGGGTAACAAAACAGTGATTAGTTCAAGAAATCAGTTCCAGTATTAATTACATAACTTAAATAGCCATATGTTATAAGAGTACGTAAAATTTACTATATGAAGGGCTGGAAATGATATATGGAAAAGAAGTCGTTGAACTGGAGGTCTTTGCTCATTATTCAGGATCTGAACTAATTAGAAACCTTACATTAATATAATAATATGATTTCAGTTAAGAATGCACCACTGGTTTGAGAAAGTAATTTAATCATTCATTTGTATTCTCTAAATGATTTTCTTGAAAGATAATGGCTAACCTACTCCTTTCAAGGTATTCCCATTAGAATTCCAAGAGTTCCTTAATATAATCTACAGCTTCCAGGTTGAGAATCCACCAAAGTCACAAAAACTTAATGAAGGTGAGAAACAAGTTCAGTGTGTCTATGACAGGCCACAAGACCCGGGAACTCAAGGACAGACAAGTCATAAGGAAAGATAACAAAAGATACAAACCTTCCAAAAGG
Organism: Vulpes vulpes; assembly: GCF_048418805.1. Classification (NCBI taxonomy): domain Eukaryota; kingdom Metazoa; phylum Chordata; class Mammalia; order Carnivora; family Canidae; genus Vulpes; species Vulpes vulpes. The sequence goes on from NC_132789.1 coordinate 85,094,061, forward strand.
CTTGTTAAACTTATTTTCTGAAAATAAGTTTGACAAAACATATGGTCCTGGAGAAAAATTTTTTACTTTTTTTTTACTTCATTGATCTAAAATCATAAAATTATGATTCAGAAGAAATACTTTGTGTATATTAAGTAATTTGAAGTTATGACTTATGCAGCATTCCAGTGACACTCAAACTACTGTGATAGGAATTATGGGATGTAAAAACATGGATATAATGAATAATTTTAGAATATGTATGGTCCTAATACTACATAATTTGTTAGCAACCATGCCATTTATCGAGCATTCAGTAATTCTATTAACTACCCTTCAGTTCTTGCTGATGACACTTCTCTAAATCTACAGAGTGAAATCAATAAACAGAAGTGCCTACATAGTGGAGTATTATTAATGTTGGGACACATAATAAATTCCCAGAGCTATCCTCCCTAAAATGTTTCTAGTGGAGCAGATACTGAGTTTCAGAAAGTACTTCTATAATAGACTAATCTTTCTCAAGGCAAATACTACAAACTATTTTGTCTATCAATTTAATAACAACTGTAATTCAAAAAGATGCAAGACCTCGGCCACTTACTTAAAAGGGAAAAGATAAGCTAAAACCTCAGAGGATGGAGTCTTTAACTTACAACATACTGCCTCTTGCAAATTTCCTTTATGCTTGTTTTATTTGTATCAAGTTCACAAATAGGCTATAAACAATGAACACAAATCTTTTAGAATGATATGGGTCGCATTGTGCTTATGTTCTGGTAGAAAATAGCAAAAAGAAGATAAATCTCAACCAGGGTCTTGATTCATCTTATAAAACCTAAAACCCTTATTATCTTTTTCATTATTTTCCTTCTCTTTCCCTCTTCTTCCTTTATTCTTTCTATCAGAAAAGAGCACTTAAGTATACCATTATATGCACTAGCCCAATGGGAAACAGTATATCTGTGGCTCCCCATAGACAAATCCTAAAATGCTGGCTTTAAAACTTAAAGAAAAACCATTTCTCAAAAATATTATCAAAATACAAATTGCACTATCTTGGCTCTTTAAATTTATGTTTTCAACTTTATTTTTATAGCTTTGTTGAGGTATAAATGAAAACTGCACATATTTAAAGTCTACTACTCGATGAATTTTGACATATGTATATATACATAAAAACATCACCCCAAAGTTTTGTAGATAATACAAAGATAATAAACATTTCCATCACCCCAAAATTTTGTAACCCGTAACATTTCACTTCCACTGCCCACCACCATCCCAGGTAAATATAGATTTGCTTCTGTTATAAGGTTTAGTTTGCATTTTCTAAACAATTATATAAATGGATCATACTCTGTCCTCTTTTTTTGCCTGGTTTCTTTCACTAAGCATAATTCTTTCCAGCCATGTTGTTTTACATGTATCAATACTGTCAATAGCTTGTTCTTTTATATTGCTTAGTAAGTAGTATTCTGCATGGATATATCACAATTTGATTATCCTTTCACCTGTACATAGGTATTTGAGTTGTTTCTAGTTTGAGTCTTTTACAAAAAAGGAATCGATGAATATTCATGTACAAGTCTTTATATGGACATATATTTTCTTTTGTCTTGGGTAAATATCTAGGATTGGTATGGTGTGTTATAAAATAGGTATATGTTTAACTTTTTAAGAAAATATCAAAGCATTTTTACCATTTTACATTTGCAGTGAATGAATATTACTGTTAACATTGCTACCCATCCCTGCCAGCACTTGGTGTGTTCAGTCATTCTAATTTTAGCCATTACAATTAAGTGTATAGCGGTACTCCATTGTGTTTTTATTTACATTTCCCTAATTAATAATAATGATGAACATCTCTTTTGGACTTGTATGACATTCATATAAATTCTTTTTTTTATTTTGTGCTTATTTCTAAAATTTTATTTATAGTAAAATTCACTGTTTTGGTAGTTCATTCTAACTAATTCCCAGAGTCATATAACTGCTGAATCTTATGACCAAGAGACAGAATAATTCCATCACCTTATGAACTCCCTCATGCTACCTCTTTGTAATCAAACCCTCCTACTACCTGTAAGCCCTGGAAATCAATGGACTGATCTCTGCCCTTATAGTCTTGCTTTTTCCAAAGTGTCATTTAAGCAGAATCTAAATACAGCCTATGAATTTAGCTTCTTTCACTTAACATGATGCATGTGAAATTTACATTGTTGTGTGTATCAATAGTTCATTCCTTTTTATAGTTGAAAATATTTCATTTTGAAGATATAACAAATTTTGTTTACCTACCCCCCAGGCAAAGAACATTTATGTTGTTTCCAGCTTTTGGCAATTATGACCAAAGCAACTGAATACAGTTATATATAAGTTTTTGGCAAACAAACACTTTCATTTCTCTTGGGTAATTACCCAGGAGTAAGATGGCTAGGTTTATGGTTAGAGTAGTTTAACTTCATAAGAAAGGACCAAAATACTTAAAAATTGATTGTATCATTTTGCATTTACACCAGCAATGCAATATTTCAATTGCTCTATATACTTGGCATTAAATAAAACTTTATTTTAGTGTTTCCAATAGGTGAGTCTTCGCACCTTAGTGTGGGTTTAATTTATATTCTCCTTTTGTTAAAGATTTTATTTATTTATTCATGAGAAACACAGATAGAGGCAGAGACATAAGCAGAGGGAGAAGCAGACTCCATGCAGGGAGCCTGATGCAGGATTCTATCCAACACCCCGGGATCACGTCCTGGGCCAAAGGCAGACACCCAACCACTGAGCCATCCGGGCATCCCTAATTTGTATTTTCCTAACAACTAATGATATTGATCATCTTTTCGTGTGCTTATTTGCCATCTATATATCTTCTTAGTTTATTTTGTTTTGCCAAAATATAAAGTTAATTAATAGAAGGATAGTCTTTTCAACAAATAGCACTAGCACATTTGGATATCAACATGTTAAAAAAAAAAAAAAAACTTCAACCTATACCTTGAGTCAAGTACAAAAAAGAATGACTCTTCTTTTCAAATGACATTATTAAAAGATAGCAAAGACAAGACAGACTAAGAGAAAATATTTTCAAAGAATATATGGTAAAGGACTTATATTCAGAATATTTAAAGGACTTTCAACACTTACAAATAAAAATATTTATATTAAAATTGGTCAAAAGATTTTAACATACACTTCACCAATGATGATAACATAATGACAAACCCATGAAAATACACCAAATATCATTATCTACTAGAAAAATGTAAATGAAAATCAAAATGGAATACCTATACAGACCTATTAAAATGGCTAAAATTAGAAAAACTGATTATGCCAAGTATTGATGTAGCTGTGGAGTGCATGAATACAGCTCTCAGACCTCTGCTGATGGGGAATATGAAATGATATAACTACTTTGGAAGACAGTTTGGTTAAGAGAAATGCAAGCATTTGTCTGTACACAGTCATGTGAATGAATGTTCATTGTAACTTTCCTTGTAGTATCACGTTTTTGAAAGCAACACACATGTCCATCATCAGGTGAATGAAACAACACAGTGTGTTTCCACTATTCCCAAGGAGGTACCAAAGTGTAAAACAGCCACTCTTTAAACTGCAGGCACACTACTTAAGAACTGAAATGAATATTCTGTACGGCCTAGGAATTACCCAACATTCTGTTTGTGAGACTAGATCACTTCCTGGTCACTTCCTGTCACATCATCTAAGTGACAAGTAAGAGACATATAAAGAGTCATTTCTTCTATATTATAAAAAGAAATAATAAGATTCAGCATTTTACCTATATATCTATATCCTTCTTCCCCATTTACTATGGGTCTCAGCCAAGTTGACTTAAGTCGTACATTATTACGCACATGGGCACCTTGAGGAGGATAGAGCGTAAATAACATTTCAATTGCATTGAACTTCTTGATGAGTTCAGAATATTTGTCACGGTCTTCTGTAAAAAACAAAAGAACATTAAAACATTTTTAAATTTTAGACATTTTTACAAAATGTCTACTGTGTTTATGTAAAGGATGCAAATTAAAGACTAATAATTTGAATGCTAATGGCTATGTTGACAATGTGGGTTTTCTTTAGCCAAAGGTACTTCATCAACAATCTTACTGTTTAGATAATTCCTAGCAAAAATTTAGAAGTAAGAGGTTTACAAATATCATCTTCAAACACTGTAAGTTTAAAGCAGTATTGTTAATAGGTATGGGAAAAAGTAAGGTAACCAATGAACAGCATTCATGTTATACATGTAACCATGTGTATTTTTTAATTAACATTAAATAATGAAATCAGATTAATCTGACAAAAATGTTGACTAAGTGTAGAGTTCCCTAAAGCAAAATGACTGAATTAATATTTCTAGGCTATGATGTATAAGAAAATATAATGATATGTATGCAAATACTTATATACCACTTACTGTATGCAAGGAATTGTTCCAAGTGCTTTTAAACATTAATACACTTCATTTTCATAAATATCTATAAAGCATATCTTATTATTATTTCCATTTTACATAAAGAATTTGAGGCCCAGAAAAATTAAATAACTTGCCTAAATCTTGCAGTCTGTAAATGATGTAATTAGGCTTTGGCTTATCTAAGGAAGCTCTTATTTGCAAACAAATGATTATCAACCAAACATAACCTGCATTAACTAGAAGATGAGAAAACTAGAATTCAAAAATAATTTGAACCGTAGAATGAAAATTCTTTGGTTATGGACCCTGGATCTCCTGCTGCAGCTTCAGTTTTTGTTTGATAAGCCAGTGCCTAAAACTCAGTAAGACAATCTCCTGAGCAATGAATTCAAAGTGACTCTACCTAGAAATATTTCAAAAGAAAAGAGAACTATCATATGATGCAAATCTTCATTTATAACCCTATTACATTTTCTTTCTTTCCTTCCTAATTTCCTTCTTTCTTCTTTCCTTTATTTTGTTAAATAGTATATTTTATGGTAAAGTAAGTATAAAGCAGTATGACATAATGCTTAAATGATTAAGAAAGCAGATCTGTTGGTGGGCTGTGTGCCAGGTATCAATCCATTACCTCACTCCCAATCCACCTTTCACTGTCCTGTTTGTGAGACTAGATCACTTCCTGGTCATAAGGCACAATTTTAAGCATCTTCCATAAAGAGCAAAAAAGGGAACTAGATAATGAAGGGGCTCTTCCTGGATCTGGGTACTTCTCTCTGTTGGCTCTTACAGTGCACAGCAGCCAGCAGGGTAGGGCACTTTCTGGGAGGTGTCTTAGAATCACCTCCCACCATATGCACACACACTGGGAGCTTCCTACCAAGTTCCATGGTGCAACACCTTCCCATGAGTGGGTTCCCAGTAGGTTCCATAGTGTGACAGCTCCCTATGGACAGTTCCCCAAGAACTCCAGAAAGTGGCTTTCCCGTGAGTTCCCCTAGCTTGCTCTCTTAGTGAACTTCTCTGCCATTCACTGGGCCAGAGCTATGCCCTCTCCAAGACGTGGCTCCATGGAGGTGGGGGTGGGGTGGGGGTAGGTTCTTTAAAACTTGTTCTTTCCTTAGGTGCTCTGCCTCAGACCTAGGAATACCAGCCACTCTATATCTGATCTTCTCAAATTTTTAAAGTTATTTTTACCCCTTAGTAGCAGATCATAATTAATAATTCTTTACATTAATCTCTCCCTGCTCAAATTACTATGTAGTTTCTATTTCATAAGTGGACCCTAGCTGACATAGTCAGGCCTGGGCCCTAATATTCAAATCACTGTTAACAGGCTGTGAAATATTAGACAAATCAGTTTACCTTCAGGCGATTATACTGGCCCCATATAATTATTGTTAGGATGATCCTAAGCTTTAAGTGACATAAGACATATAAAGTATTTATATGGCACCATGTCTATATGTACTAGATTAATGTATTGTCAGTCTTCATCTAGTATTATTTCAATAGTAATAGAAACAATGAGAGTCAGAAAACAATAAATAATATGTAATTGCATCTTTCAATTATACACATCTTAAGTACTTTCCTGCCTCCTTTTAAAAGGGAAAATTCAAAATCATTCCCTTGTGACTAACAAACAAAATAAACAAAAACTCAGACATCCTCACATATGCTCGCATGTGTGAACAGATTACATATAGATTTTCTTTCAAGATTACACATAGATTTAGAATTATATAGGTGATATATATGCCAACGCCTGCCAACATCATCTGTCAACAGAAGAGAGGAAGCTGGAACTATAATAAAGCAATGCTGAGGAGTGAACTTGCTTTACTTTTCCACGCAGCCATGCTTCTTCAAGAAGTGGAGAGGTGAGCTCCTCAGGCAGGAGGAGACTTCCTGAGTTGTAAGGGAAGCTAGGAATGCAGCATCAATCAGAAATCACACAGCTAAATAAAATACCGCGCTGAAGTTTTCCATGATGGACAAGATAAGGAAACAAAATAGATCAGAGTTTCTCTCTTTGAAACCATAAAGACAATTAAAGTAGGAAAAACTAGCATAATTGCAGCTATTCAGGGTTAAAAGATAGAATTGCACTTAAGGTTTCTCCCATCCCTGACATTTATATCTTTCTAACTCCTTTAGTTTAAAAAAAAAAAAAGATATTTAGCAACTTTATTTGATAGGATTATGCTTATTAGTTTCCATAAAGCACTGTATTTTTCATAAAAACAAATGTTTCCATGTCAAGCAAAATAAAATGCCCTCACTAAAATCTCAACAGTGGTAAATGTGGAGCTGCCACTTTTTCTCACTGGTGTATCCTGATTGAAGACTAAACAGAAACACATGAAGTCGGGGAAATGTTGCACTTGTTAGGAAAATAAGACACAGTGCTAACTCTAACAGAGATGCACATCGAAGGTTCCTAGCTCAGAGTCCTGCTACCGTCACCGTTTGCCATTAGGTAACACAAATGGAGGCCTGGAGCTTATATGAACAAGGTATTATGATTTTTGAACAATTCTACTTTTCCTTCATAATATCAAAGTTGATTACAGGTGAGCATTTTTAATTTTGGAGAACATATAGCTTACAAAACATGCTCTCTTTATTTTTAATTACATATGTCATTCCAAGATAAAAATAGGAATGTAAATTTTGTTGCTGATATTGATAATTTTTTGTTATTTATGGAATATCTTCCTTCTAATGCACTGCTAAGCCGATATTGCCACATTGGATTCAGATGTTGTAATACTGTTCTCAGAACTCAGAACAAGAGCTCTTTCTTACCCCTTCCTCCCCAAGCCATATGTGTGTAGAAATTTGAAGATCTTCAGTGTATGTGTCCTAGGTCTGGTTCTGTTGGCAAAAGCCCTCACAAAATTTCCATAATTCTCTATTGTTCCCAGGTCACCAAGGGGTTAATTATCTTCATTAGACATAGCAGTGGTTGATAACAGAGGCTCTGGAGCTGCACTGCCTGGGTGTGAATCTGGACCTGCCATTTATGAGCTGTATGACTGAAGCAAGTTAGTTAACCTCTTTCCAGCTCAGTATTTTAGCAAAACTGTCTACATTATAGTGTTGTTATGAGGACTACATAGGTTGACATAAGTCTTGAGAACACCTAGTCTATATCCAGTATTATTTAAGCATTAGTTATTAGTTACTATAATTATGATGACTTCCATTAACAGATGCTGGTAGAGCCTTTATCCTATTTAGATAGCAGTTTCCTGTCTCTTCCTCCATCTTGCTGGCTCTTGGGTGGGTGGAAGAAAGGTCAGTTGTCTTGAAGCCATTGCCCTTTCTGGCCACTCTTACACTATTTTGGTTGTTTTAAGGCCCAGTGGTTCCTACTGGGTGTTGATCAGAATTTTTTATGAATTGGTCACTTGCGGGCTACTCATTGGTGTTATGGTGGTCTTCCTTGTTATTATTAGTGAAAACAATATTTTGTTAGATCTAAGACATTACAGATGTTGAGGGCCCCATCAATATACACACCACTAAGAAATATAAAGGACTAGAAATTTAACTATGGCCTACCATTGATTATAAGACGTAACTTAATTTCAGAAACATTAAAATGCAAAAGTATATATCTTAGAGTTAACCAAATGTGGTAAAGTCAAGATACCCAGTCAGCTAGTTGAGAACTCCACCTGGCTAACAAATAGGTATCTCAAAGTCTATGTGCTAAAACCTGTCCTGTGCCAAGGATTCTTGTCTCCGTAAAATAGCATCTAGCTAATGGTAGAATCTAGAAAAAAATATCACATATGTCAACACAAACACTTTAGTCTCCTAGTCCTCTTGGCCCTTCCAATCTTATCTCTAAATAGCAGACATAATAATATTTTTAAATGTACTTTTTATACATTTCCCTATTTAATGGTTTCCTGATGTTTTTAAAATAATGCCAGCTCTTTACGATGTCCTAAAAGACTTCTGAACATCCCGGCCTTGCCGCCTCCTCCATCTCTGACAATCTTGGATTTCTTTCAGTTTCATAAATACACCTTGCTTCCTCCTGTTTCAGAACCTTTGCACAAGATGTTCTTCCCTGCCTGGCATGTTCCCCTCTCCTTCCCTCCATTACCTTATAATTTCTATGCCTCCTTCATGTCTCTCCTGAGAGTGTCCTGTGACTATCACCAAACTAGATCAAGTCTCTACATTATGCATTCCCAGAGTTGTTGTCCTCTGCACTTTTCCTCATTTATGCTCCCTGAAGATTGTAATTATATTCTTTGTATTATTATTTGACTCAAATCTGTGTCCCTTACAAGACTTTGAGCTCCAGGCAAGCAAGGTCCATGACTGTTTGCTAGCCCACTCACTGTATCCCCTATCACCTAGGAGTGCCCAATACTCACAAAGGGTCAATAAAAGGCTTTTAAGTTATATAAATAAAATAGTAACTGATAGTATTTTGGGGAGTCTCATATGTCGATAGCAGTGTACTAATAAGCAGATTACATGCATTAGCTGATTTAATCCTAAAAGCAAACATATTTAACTTGCTGACAACCCTGTGAATTTCATATTATTATACTCAAATCTCAGGGAGATAGAGGAAGGTTGCAGGGCATTTTCATGGCCTCATAGCTTATAAATAATGAAGCGAGGATCTACTTTTAATAGTCTCACTTCAAAGCCTATCTTTTTAACAAGCATGCCACACTGTTTTAAATGTGAGGTTCTTGCTATTATGGAACTTTTAGTGGCTTCATGAGTTGCTAGTCACCTGGTGGCCTTTCCCCTGGTGGCCTCTCCTTTCTTCCCATCTTTTTAAGCCATCAGCTACCCCAGCATAGTCTGCTAGTCAGCACTGTGGCTTCTCTCACAGAGGCAGCAGCTCATAGCTCTTCCCAGGAAGTTTTCTGATGTTGGTCTTCTAAGAAGAACCTATTTTGTAGAGGATATTGATGATCTCTCAGGTCAACTCCAGTATTCTTCAAATGATTAAAACCCTCTTAGTTTGCTAAGGCTGTAAGCTAGCATAAAATCCCAGTGTGACTTCCTTAGCATCCTCCAGTATTCCCCTGCCTCTCAGACAAGTGAGGTTCCTTATGTTCAATGTTTATACTAGATGGTGAATTTTCAGAGAACCCCAAAATGTCTCTTTCCTTTTCCAAACAGGGCACTACATTATTGAGAGTTCGTTTCTTCCTTCTTGCAGAGCTTGAATCTGAATGCTTAAGGTAGTGGTTCCCAGAATTATACACAGTGATTTAAAAAAATTATAAATGGGATCTTATGGGAGTTTATTTGTGCTTGGCAAATATTCTGGCTTTGTGGTTATTTTAACATTATTTCATGGTTTTAAAAACATTATGTATTCATCATAGGAAACTTTGGAAATACAAAAAAGCATAAGGAATAATTATTACTTTCAGTATTTGCCAACTTTAATCCCATATGCTTAATTTTTATTCTCCTACAACCCCAAAGAAACCATAATAGGGCATAGGTAGTTAGTAGGACACTTGTTAGCAGATCACTCCTAGATCAAATAAATACTAAAATTTTTCTATTAAAAATAATAAGCTGAGCAGATAGTTTAAAAAAATAAAATATTAATAACTTTAAGTTGGTAAAAGATGAAAGATTTATGTTATCTGAAGAGAAACCAGAGTATAGTCCAGATGGCCCTCAACTAATGAATGGATAAAGAGGATGTGGGGTATATATATATATATAGATATATATTCATATATATATGAATATTACTATAGTAATATATATAGTATATATATAGGAATATTACTCAGCTATCAAAAGGAATGAAATCTTGCCATCTGCAACAACAACATGGATGGCGTTAGAGTGTATTATGCTAAGTATGCTAAGTGAAATAACCCAGTCAGAGAAAGACAAATACCATATGATCTCATTCATATGTGAAATTTAAGAAACAAAACAGATGAACATATGGGAAGGTGGAAAAGAAAAAAAAGAGAAAGGAAAATAAGCCATATGAGACTCAGGATAGAGAACAAACTGAGGGTGGATGAAAGTGTGTGTGGGATAGGCTAGATGGGTGACAGGTATTAAAGAGGGCACTTGTGATGAGCACTGGGTGTTGTATGTCAGTGATGAATCGCTGAAATCTATTCCTGAAACCAATATTGTCATTGTATGTTAAATACCTAAAATTTAAATTAAAAAAAATAATAAAAATTAAAGATCCCAGAGAGATAAAAAATATTTTAATTGGGAAATAGACTTAAAGTCAGCTTTACATTAGAAGTCAGAATGAGGGCAGTCCCGGTGGCACAGTGGTTTACCACCGCCTGTAGCCTGGGGTGTGATCCTGGAGACCTGAGATCGATTACCACGTTGGGCTCCCTGCATGGAGCCTGCTTCTCCCTCTGCCTGTGTCTCTGCCTCTCTCTCTCTCTCTCTCTCTGTGTGTGTGTCTCTCATGAATAAATACATAAAATCTTTAAAAAAATTTAAAAGATTAGAAAAAAAAGAAGAGGAAGAAGTCAGAATGAGGGATACCTGGGTGGCTCAGCAGTTGAGAGCCTGCCTTCAGCTCAGGGCATGATCCCGGAGACCCCGGATCAAGTCCCATATCAGATTTCTTGCATGGGACTTGCTTCTCCTGCCTCTCTCTCTCTGTCTTTCTCTGTGTCTCTCATGAATAAGTAAATAAAATCTTAAAACAAAAAGAATAATGATACAAACATAGCGATTTGAAAGGTATATGCCCCAATGTTTATAGGAGCAATGTCCACAAGAGCCAAATATAGAAAGACCTTTAATGTCCAGCGACAGATTAATGGATAAAGAAGATGTGGTATATGCAATGGAATATTATTCTGCCATCAAAAGGAATGAAATCTTGCCATTTGCAATGACGTGGATGGAACTAGAGGGTATTATGCTAAGTGAAATAAGTCAGTGAAGGACAAAGACTATGTAATTTCACTCATATATGGAATTTAAGAAACAAAACAGATGAATTTATGTGAAGGGAAGGAAAAATAAGTTGAAAACAGAGAAAGAGGCAAACCATAAGAGATTCTAACTACAGGAAACAAACTGAAGGTTGCTGGAGGGGATGTGGGTGGGGAGTTAAGGCAATTGTGCGATGGGATTAAAGGAGGTCAGTTTAAGTAATGAGCACTGGGTGTTATACCCAATTGATGAATCACTAAATTCTACCTCTGAAACTAAAAATATGGTATATGTTAATTAAAATGAATTGAATTAAAAAAATTGTTTTTGAATTTTGAAAAATTTTTAAAAAGAAGTAAGAATGATAAAAATAAAGGCAACCTATTTTCATAATTGTCCCTTTCTGGAATCATTATTAAAGGGTATTTTAACACTAAAAATGAAAGAGCAACATGATTTCAGATGAAAGAACAATATTTACTTTGAATGATGAGAACCTTCAGCTTCTAGGATTTTTGAAAATGTCAGTTTCTTCCTAATGGGCCTGTCCTCAACACAAATCCCAGCACAGACTCAATACTTAAATAGAGCATGTGTGTAAATCATTAAATTCAAGACAAGTCTTAAGTGTATCAGGGAGAGTTAGGAGGCTAACAAAGCTTCACTAGTGACCCTCAGTTATTAAACCAGAAAGGTGGACCTTGTTAAGAAGTTGATTATTAAGAAGTATTTACAACTATGGGTAGAAGTAGCCAGTCCTTTACCTTTGCCCAGTAACTGCACTACTATGTAACTCAATTTATCACTAAGGTAAAAATATACTTTAAAACCTTCCTACAAACACGAAGTTCACAAGCCTAAAGCAGTGGTGATGATGGAGATTTTCTTCCATTGTGAGCATTATTCACTCATTAAAATGCTAATTTATCTCTCATGTGCCACTGACCAGTCATAGGAGGTTTCAGTATGGGGTTATCAAATATGAATTTAAACTGGTGGTGGAATCATCTACAACCCACTCATTTTAAGTGACAAATTTCTAAATATTGTCCATTTAATATCTTGTCACTGCCACAGGACTTATGATGCTTTCATTTCCTTTTATTTGAAATAAGTGAATGTTATAATTTTCTGTCATGCCATTTTTATATAAACTTTTCTATTTATTAGTAAATTTAAGAGAAGGATACCAGTTTATCAGCATAAAAATTATTTATGTCATCAATGCCCCTTATTCAAATCTAAAGCATCTACATTCTTAAATTAATAAAACTTTCTTAAATTTAATTTCTTTTAAGAAATACAAGATCTTAACGATAATTAACAAAGGAGCAAAATATTCAAAAGCAAAAGGCGAATGGTTGAAGGCAGTTACACTATGCCATTGGATGATTTAACCAGTAAAAATAAATGCAAGAACTGTTGATCTTTCACATCATAGTTAAATACTGTTATTACTCACTTTAAAGAAAAGCAAAAATGTTCACTAACACTTGACGGAGAGTAAAGAATACAAAATAAGGACATGCATCAATTAAAAATGTGTTAAAATCCAGCAAATACTAATTTAAAAATTCTTAAAATATACAAATATTACTTCTTTTAAATCCCCTCAGTTCATGTAAACAGGCACATATTGTGAATTTTGCCAGAATGTTCTTTAGTATATAATTCAAAGGTTAAATATAAGAAAACTATGTCCTTGATACATCTTTATAAAGCAAATAAAAATTCAATTATAAAATAGAAAGTTATGGAATTGTACTTATTAGATTGCTCAATAATCAAAGTACAGTTATTTCAAAAGTTTCACTTCTGCAGTGGAACAGAGTTCATAAATATGCTAACATTTTAATTTTATTTCTGTTTTATTTTTACTATTTAGACAAAAGCAAATTCAACACATTTTCAAGTATGTGATAAAGAAAGCTAAGTAATTTTTCCCTTTTTCTGTCTTTATGAAATTTAGATAAAACTGCAGATCATACTACCATACATAAATTATATAGCTAAGTAAAACAATAAGATAGCTTTGGTTAATAATTCCAATTGAATTATAAGGATTCCTTATGAGGGATATTTTTTTCTAAAAGCCTATGTAAAAAAAGAAAAAGTTATGTTAAAACCTAAAATAAATTGCTAAAGAAAAGCTCAATGATAAATCTGTGTTTTCTTTTTAAAAGCCTCATTGGAATTCAAAGAGAAATTGGTGGAGGAGCAGGGTCACCTGTCCCCACCAACTCACCTAGATCACTTGCAGATCATATTGAAAACAAAGAGGAACAGCCGGAAGGCTACAGAGAGAAGAGTTCCTGCTTCCAACAAGGTAGGAAGGCAGAAAAAATAATAAATAAATAAATAATAATAAATAAATAAATAGCCAGTTGGGGAGGGGCCCCACGAGGAGCCTCCCGCTCAGGAAAGCCCAACCCCAAGAAGCAGGAACTTTAAAAATCCGCACGTGGGATCCCTGGGTGGCGCAGCGGTTTAGCGCCTGCCTTTGGCCCAGGGCGAGATCCTGGAGACCCGGGATCGAATCCCACGTCGGGTTCCCGGTGCATGGAGCCTGCTTCTCCCTCTGCCTGTGTCTCTGCCTCTCTCCTCTCTCTCTGTGTGACTATCATAAATAAATAAAAATTAAAAAAAAAAAAGATTAAAAATAAAATCCGCACCGGATTCTTCCCGGACAGAAAGGCCCTTGCAAGGAGCTCGGGCAGGACCCCAGGAGGGGCCATGGAGCCCCCAGGCTCCCGGGGTCACTAACAGAGGAGGGGCGCCCGGGAGAGAGCGCGGGAAGGGCTGGAGCCTGGAGCGGGCTCAGCGGAGCCTCGGGAGCAGCTCAGGGGGGCTCCTCGCGGAGGGGGCTGTGCGGTGCGGCCCCGGGAGCGCGATTCCAGCAGCAAGCCCAGGGCGCCCGGGGACACAGCCCAGGATCCTGCTCTCCCCTCAGGACAGGCAGAAGCGGGGAGGGCCCAGGAGAGCGAGGACGCTCCTGCCACCGGGAGCCCCCAACTGTGCAGGTCAGCGCCCCCCGCTTCCGGAGCATCCAGGCCCCTGCGGACTGGGAGCTGCAGTAGCTCCTGTGGGAGCGGACTCCAGGGCTGGAGAGCTGGCCGCCGCCAGTGCTGTTGTTCCTCCCGGTGTCACTCTGGGAGGATCGGAGCCGCCAGGAAACAGAGGCCTCACAGGGTCAACAGCTCCCTCTGAGCCGTGCACCTGGCAGGGGGCGGGGCAGCTCCCCCAGGTGCACACACCTGAGAATGAGCGCAGCAGGCCCCTCTCCCAGAAGACCAGCTGGAAGGACTGGGGAAGAGCAAGTTCTTGACCAAGCAGTGCTGGAAAGCTCCAGGGGAACTCAAGGGATTTACAGTATGTAGAACCAGAGGATACTGACCCTTGGGTTTTTTGTTTGTTTGCCTGTTTGTTTTTTCTTTCGTTTTTTTTTTTCTTCCTTTTTCCAGTGCAACTCGGTTTTATATCACACTGTAAATTTCCATTTTTTTCTCTTTTCCCACATTTACTACAATATTTTACCACCCCTTCATTTTTGTTTTTTCCTTTTTGACTTTCATATTTCTATAATTACAGATACATTTTCTGTATATTCTGATATATTTTCTGATATATTCTGATATATTGTCCTAGATATATTTTCCACTTCTAGATTCCCTTCAACATACTCAACCTCATTTGGGGAGATATACAAGATATGTTTTGTTGTTTTGTGTTTTTTGTTTTCTCTGCCTCATTTTGTTCTCCAATGGGGTAATTAATACCTTCTAAAACATGACCAGCATGCACCCAGAGAACCAAGTAGTATACCATGCTGGTTCATTCCATGATATTTCTCATTCCCATTCTGCCCCCCTCTTTTATCTCATTTATGTATTGGTGGTCAATGTTGGGGCCCTCTACAAATATTTCTGGTTTATATAAATTTGGGACTGAGCATCTTTCTAACATGCAGAACTTAATATACTCAGAAACAAGAGGATCACCCTCTAGAACCCCTCAGGTAGACTACATTCCCCCTCCACTACAACTTCATCACCACCACGATCTCCCAGTCCCCCCGCTTTGTTTCTTCTCCTTTTTTTAAAATTTTTTCTTTTTCTTTACTTTTTCTTTTTTTTCCCCTCTCTTCTTCTTTAGGATTCTTGACCTTTTATTTTTTACTACTTTGTTTTAAAATTTGTTTTTCACCTTAGTAGTCCTTTCGTTTTGTTTCGTTCTGATCTTTGTTTTCAATTTCTGGTCTCTGACCTCAACAGAATCATCTAGGGTGAAATTTACTTAGGTCGTGCTTAATATTCCTGACTCAGTCCACTCATACAGCCAGTCTGCACTGAGAAAAATGACTAGAAAGAAGAACTCACCACAAAAGAAAGAATCAGAAACAGTCCTCTCTCCCACAGAGTTACAGAATTTGGATTACATTTGACATCAGAAAGCCAATTCAGAACATAATTATAAAGCTACTGGTGACTCTGGAAAAAAACATAAAAGATTCAAGATACTTCATGACTGCAGAACTTAGATCTGATCAGGCCAAAATTAAAAATCAATTAAATGAAATGAAATCCAAACTGGAGGTCCTAAAGATCAAGGTTAAGGAGGTAGAAGAAAGAGTGAGTGACATAAAAGACAAGTTGATGGCAATGAAGGAAGCTGAGGAAATAAGAGTAAAACAATTAAAAGACCATGAGGAAAGGTTAAGGGAAATCAATGACAGCCTCAGGAGGAAAAATCTATGTATAATTGGGGTTCCAGAGGGCGCCAAGAGGGACAGAGGGACAGAAAGCATAGTTGAACAAATCATAGCTGTGAAATTCCTTCATTTGGGGAGGGAAACAGGCATTCAGGAGATAGAGGGGTTCTGCCTAAAATCAATAAAAACCATTCAACACCTTGACATTTAATAGTAAAACTTCTAAATTCCAAAGATAAAGAGAAAACTCTTAAAGCAGCAAGAGACAAGAGATCCCTAACTTATATGGAGAGAAATATTAGATGAACAGCAGACCTCTCCACAGAGACCTGGCAGGCCAGAAAGGGCTGGCAGTATATATTCAGGGTCCTAAATGAGAAGGACATGCAGCCAAGAATACTCTATCCAGCAAGGCTCTCATTCAGAATAGAAGAGTTAAAGAGCTTCCAAGATAGGCAGAAACTGAAAGAATATGTGACCATCAAACCAGCTCTGCAAGAAATATTAAGAGGGACCCTGTAAAAGAAGGAGGAAGCCCAAAGAAATAATCCACAGAAACAGGTTTGAATAGGTATTATGATGGCACTAAATTCATATGTTTCAACTCTGAATGTAAATGGGCTAAAAGATCCCATCAAAAGACACAGGGTTTCAGACTGGATAAAGAAGCAAGACCCATCTATCTGCTTTCTACAAGAGACTAATTTTAGACCTAAAGTCACCTCCAGCCTGAAAATGAAAGGTTGGAGAACCATTTACCATTTAAATGGCCCTCAAAAAAAAAAAAAAAAAAAGCTGGGGTAGCAATCCTCATATCAGATAAATCAAAGTTTATCCCAAAGACTGTAGTAAGAGATGAAGAGGGACACTATATCATACTTAAAGGATCTATCCAACAAGAAGACCTAACAATCATGAATATTTATGCCCCTAATGTGGGACCTGCCAAGTATATTAATCAATTAATAAACAAAGTAAAGATACACTTAGATAATAATAAACTAATACTAGGAGACTTCAACATGGCACTTTCTGCAAATGACAGATATTCTAAGCACATCTCCAAAGAAATAAGAGCTTTAAATGATACACTGGACCAGATGGATTTCACAGATATATACAGAATTTTACATCCAAACGCAACTGAATACACATTCTTCTCAAGTGCACATGGCGCTGTCTCCAGAATAGACCACATACTGGGTCACAAACAGGTCTCAACTGATACCAAAAGATTGGGATTGTCCCCTGCATATTTTCAGACCATAAATACTTTGAAACTTGAACTCAATCACAAGAAGAAATTTGGAAGAAACTCAAACACATGGAGGTTAAAGAGCATCCTGCTAAAAGATGAAAGGGTCAACCAGGAAATTAGAGAAGAATTCATGAAAACTAATGAAAATGAAGACACAAAGGTTCAAAATCTTTGGGATATAGCAAAAGCAGTCCTAAGAGGGAAATACATCGCAATACAAGCATCCCTCAAAAAATTGGAAAAAACTCAAATACACAAGCTAACCTCACACCTGAAGGAACTGGATAAAGAACAGCAAATAAAACCTACACCAAGCAGAAGAAGAGCATTAATAAAGATTCGAGCAGAACTCAATGAAATAGAGACCAGAAGAACTGTAGAACAGATCAACAAAACCAGGAGTTGGTTCTTTGAAAGAATTAATACGATAGATAAACCATTAGCCAGCCTTATGAAAAAGAAAAAAGACTCAAATTAATAAAATCATGAATGAAAAAGGAGAAATCACCACGAACACCAAGGAAATACAAACGATTTTAAAAACATATTATGAGCAGCTATACTCCAATAAATTAGGCAATCTAGAAGAAATGGATGCATTTCTGGAAAACGACAAACTACCAAAACTGGAACAGGAAGAAATAGAAAACCTGAATAGGCCAATAACCAGGGAGGAAATCGAAGCAGTCATCAAAAACCTCCCAAGACACAAAAGTCCAGGGCCAGATGGTTTCCCAGGGGAATTCTATCAAACGTTTAAAGAAGAAACCATACCTATTCTACTAAAGCTGTTCCGAAAGATAGAAAAGGACAAAATACTTATAAACTCGTTCTATGAGGCCAGCATCACCTTAATTCCAAAACCAGACAAAGACCCCACCAGAACGGAGAATTGTAGACCAATATCCCTGATGAACACAGATGCAAAAATTCTCAACAAGATACTAGCCAATAGGATCCAACAGTATATTAAGAAGAGTATTCACCACAACCAAGTGGGATTTATCCCCAGGATGCAGAGCTGGTTCAACACTCGTAAAGCAATCAATGTGATTGATCATATCAACAAGAGAAAAAAACAAGAACCATATGATCCTCTCAATAGATGCAGAGAAAGCATTTAACAAAATACAGCATCCATTCCTGTCAAAACTCTTCAGAGTGTAGGGATAGAGGGAACATTCCTCAGCACCTTAAAAGCCATCGGTGAAAAGCCCACAGCAAATATCATTCTCAATGGGGAAACACTGGGAGCCTTTCCCCTAAGATCGGGAACAAGCCAGGGATGTCCACTCTCACCACTGCTATTCAACATAATACTAGAAATCCTAGCCTCAGCAATCAGACAACAAAAAGAAATAAAAGGCATTCAAATTGGCAAAGAAGAAGTCAAACTCTCCTTCTTTGCAGATGACATGAAAGTGTACCTAGAAAACCCAAAAGACTCCACCCTAAGATTGCTAGAACTCATACAGCAATTTGGCAGTGGGGCAGGACACAAAATCAATGCCCAGAAATCAGTGGCATTTCTAACACTAACAATGAGACCGAAGAAAGAGAAATTAAGGAGTCAATCCCATTTACAATTGCACCCAAAAGCATAAGATACCTAGGAATAAACCTAACCACAGAGGTAAAGAATCTGTACCCTAAAAACTATAGAACACTTCTGAAAGAAATTGAAGAAGACACAAAACGATGCAAAAATGTTCCATGCTCATGGATTGGAAGAATTAATATTGTGAAAATGTCAATGCTACCCAGGGCAATTGACACATTCAATGCAATCCCTATCAAAATACCATGGACTTTCTTCAGAGAGTTGGAACAAATAATCATAAGATTTGTGTGGAATCAGAAAAGACCCCAAATAGCCAGGAGAATATTGAAAAAGAAAAACAGAGCCGGGGGGCATCACAATGCCGGATTTCAAGTTGTACTACAAAGCTGTGGTCATCAAGACAGTGTGATACTGGCACAGGAACAGACAGATAGATCAGTGGGACAGAATAGAGAATCCAGAAGTGGGCCCTCAACTCTATGGTCAACTAATATTCGACAAAGCAGGAAAGACTATTCCCTGGAAACAGGACAGTCTCTTCAATAAATGGTGCTGGGAAAATTGGACAGCCACATGCGGAAGAATGAAACTAGACCATTGTCTTACACCAGACACAAAGATAAACTCAAAATGGATGAAAGATCTAAATGTGAGACAAGAATCCATCAAAATCCTAGAGGAGAACACGAGCAACACCCTTTTTGAACTTGGCCACAGCAACTTCTTGCAAGATACATCTATGAAGGCAAGGCAAACAAAAGTAAAAATGAAATATTGGGACTTAAGAGAAAAAGCTTCTGCACAGCAAAAGAAACAGTCAACAAAACTAAAAGACAACCTACAGAATGGGAGAAGATATTTGCAAATGACCTATCAGATAAAGGGCTAATAATCAAGATCTAAAAGAACTTATTAAACTCAACAGCCAAGAAACAAACAATCCAATCATGAAATGGGCAAAAGACATGAACAGAAATTTCACCAAGGAAGACATAGACCTGGCCACCAAGCACATGAGAAAATGCTCCACATCACTTGCCATCAGGGAAATACAAATCAAAACCACAATGAGATACCACCTAATACCAGTGAGAATGGGGGAAATTAATAAGACAGGAAACAATAAATATTGGAGAGGATGTGGAGAAAGGGGAACCCTCTTGCACTGTTGATAGGAATGGGAACTGGTACAGCCACTCTGGAAAACTGTGTGGAGGTTCCTCAAAGAGTTAACAGTAGAGCTACCCTATGACCCAGCAATTGCATTGCTGAGCATTTACCCCAAAGATACAGATACAATGAAATGCCAGGACACCTGCACCTCAATGTTCACAGCAGCAATGTCCACAATAGCCAACTGTGGAGGGAGCCCCAGTGTCCATTGAAAGAAGAATGGATAAATAAGATGTGGTCTATGTATACAATGGAATATTACTCAGCCATTAGAAACAACAAATACCCACCATTTGCTTCGATGTGGATGGAACTGGAGGGTATTATGCTGAATGAAATAAGCCAATTGGAAAAGGACAAACATTATATGGTCTCATTCATTTGGGGAACATAAAAATTAGTGAAAGGCAATAAAGGGAAAGGAGAGAAAATGAGTGAAAGTATCAGTGAGGGTGATAAAACATGAGAGACACCTAACTCTGAGAAATGAACAAGAGGTAGTGGAAAGGGTGGTGGTTGGGGTGACCTGGTGATGGGCACAGAGGGGGGCACTTGGCGGGATGAGCACTGGGAGTTATGCCAAATGTTGGCAAATTGAACTCCAATAAAAAAGTTTAAAAAAATAAAAATAATAATAAAATAAATAAAATAAATGACAAATATCCACCATTTGCTTTGACGTGGATAGAACTGGAGGGTATCATGCTGAGTGAAGTAAGTCAATCGGAGAAGGACAAACATTATACGGTCTCATTCATTCATGGAATATAAAAAATAGTGAAAGGGATTAAAGGGGAAAGGAGAGAAATTGAGTGGGAAATATCAGAGGGTGACTGAACATGAGAGCCTCCTAATCCTGGGAAACGAACAAAGGGTAGTGGAAGAGGAGGTGGGTGGGGGTATGTGGGTGGGGTGACTGGGTGACGGGCACTGAGAGGGGCACTTGATGGGATGAGCACTGGGTGTTATGCTATATGTTGGCAAATCCAACTCCAATTAAAAAATATAGAAAAACAACCCCCCCAAAAAAGCATCATTGTTATTAAGCAACAAAGAGTAAACAGCGTCACAACTAAAAACCTGAAATAGAATAATAACATAAAAATTCAAAAGCATATTTAATACCTAAGGAAGAACAAAGTTTTTTTTTTCTTAAGGTTTATTTATTTATTAGAGAGAGAGGGAGAGAGAGAGTATGAGTAGGGGAAGGGGCGGAGGGACAAGCAGTCCCAGACCCTGAGATCCTGACTTGTGTCAAAATCAGATATTTAACCAATTGAGCCACCCAGGCTCACCAAGGAGGAATAAGAATTTAAGCTGGCGATGAGATGGATCAAGTAAAATGTAAATTCTTTCAATAGATGTTGAAAAGGTATCTAATAAAAAATTTTAAAGACCCTCTTCATAAAGACATTCTAGTAAACTTGGAAGAGAAAAACTTAAAACAAGCATCATCAGTAAATAATAACTAAAATTAATGAAAAAGCAACAATGTCCATCTTTATCATTATCATCTAATGTCTTAAAAGTTTAAAACAATGCAAAAGTCAAGAAAAAGATACAAAGTCACATCCTAAATGATAGATGCATAATTATGAGAAGTATATTATCATTATTTTCAGGGGAACAATTACATAATAAAACTCAACAAGATAGCTGAAAACTATTATAATCTTAGCAAAATATGGCTACAGTTTATAAAATAAACATAATTAATAGTCTTAAGAAAAACTTGTCAGAATACATAACAGGAAAAGATGATTCAACAATTTTTTTTTAAATGACAGTCAAAACAGCTGGAACAAGGGGCCTCTGATCCTTGTGTGTAAATATCTATGTACTAGAAGTAATGCAAAATAGTCTCATAAATGATTGGGGTAATCTGGTTAATTTCAAGCATTCCATTTTAAAAATATGCCTTTCATTTTTCTTTGAAGATCTGAGTCTCAGAATGGCCAGATTAAATCCATTAATGTAACTCTAATGTGGCTAAAGACAAGTGCTTCTCTCATCTTAGTCTGAATGTTCTTACTTTGAGAGAACACAACAGCACAAAAAACTTAAGAGCACAGGGGCAGTTTTTATTGAGCTCACAATACATAATTCAAAAGATATTTCAAGTTAAAAAGAAAGTTACCCTATGACCCAGCAATTGCACTGCTGGAGATTTACCCCAAAGATACAGATGCAGTGAAAGATCAAGACACCTGCACCCCGATGTTTATAGCAGCCATGTCCACAATAGCCAAACTGTGGAAGGAGCCTCGGTGTCCATCGAAAGATGAATGGATAAAGAAGCTGTGGTCTATGTATACAATGGAATATTACTCAGCCATTAGAAACGACAAATACCCACCATTGCTTCGATGTGGACGGAACTAGAGGGTATTATGCTGAGTGAAGTAAGTCAACTGGAGGACAATCTTCATATGGTTTCACTCATACAGGGAATATAAAAAATAATGGAAGGGGTTATAGGGGAGAGGAGAGAAAATGAGTGGGAAATATCAGAGAGGGTGACAAAACATAAGAGACTCCTAACTCTGGGAAACGAACAATGGGTAGTGGAAGGGAGTGTGGGGAGGATAGGGTAACTGGGTGATGGGCACTGAGGGGGCCACTTGACAAGATGAGCACTGGGTGTTATACTTTATGTTGGCAAATTCAACTCCAATAAAAAAATATACAAAAAAATAAAAGGAAGTTAGAAGACAAGACGTAGATATGGCTGCAGCCTTGAGGGACAGAATTAAAACTCAAAGTCTCAGGACACCTGGATGGCTCAGCGGTTGAGCATCTGCCTTTGGCTCAGTTCGTGGTTCTGGAGTCCTGGGATCAAGTCCCACATCAGGCTCCCTGCGGGGAGCCTACTTTTCCCTCTGTGTGTGTCTGCCTCTCTGTCTCTAATGAATAAATAAATAAAATCTTTAAAAAAAGATATTTCTTTTCACTTTCTTAGGAAGAACATTTTAATAAAAAAAATTTACCCCCTAGGTTGAAAGCACAGAAACTCTAAATAAGTATATCTACCTTAAATTATTATATTAAGTAATTAATTATATAATTAATTTAATTAAATATGAATTACCCAATTCCCTTGTTTTCCCTTTTTTAAAAGAGAGATTTATTTATTTAAGAGAGAGAGAGTGCACATGCATGAGCAGGGGGAGGGGGAGACAGAGAGGGAGAGAATCTCCACCAGATTCCCTGCTGAGAACAGAGCTTGATTTAGAGCTTGAGCTCACCACCCTGAGATCATGATCTGAGCCAAAATCAAGAGTTGGACACTTAACCAACTGAGCCACCCAGGCACCCCAAAACATTTTTTAAATATACCAAAATAGAAGTATATTAACATCTTTAATGAGACATTAGAATCCCCACAACCTCTAGTAAATTTCAAGAATATTTGAAAGATTCAGACCTAAATGAGAGTGAATATCTAGAGCTGATACCAACTTCTTCAGATCTTGGGTTGAAAGGAAGACTCATGGTCCTCATGACATTTTGAGGGAGTGACAAGACCTATCTGTATAGATGGAACATAGGAGAAGCAGAAAAAACAACTGAGATACCCAGTTTCATTCCACACCTCAGAATGACACAGAGGTGGAGCCAAAGGAAAAGAGATTAATGTCTGTCTCACATGCAAAGTACATTCACCCCCATCCCAATGCCCCTTAGGTTACAAGCACTGATGGCATCAAGTCAAAGTCCAAAAATCTGATCACCTCAAAAGTCCCAAAGCTCATCATCAAAATCATCTAAATTTGATATGAGCGATACTCTGGGTATAATCTATTTTAGGGCATAATCCCTCTCTATGTATAGAACTCTGAAATTTAAGAATATATTATCTGCTCCCAAACTACAAGAGTGGAACTAGTGTAAGATAACAGCTAACACAGCTTCATTCAAGAGAGAAAAAATAGGAGGATAAAAATAAGTGTTTTTGAAATCAAGCTGGATAAACTCCATTAGATTCCAAGGGCTGGAAATAATCCTCTGTAGTTTTCACCTCTGCCCTCTGAATCATCTTTCCTTTCTCATGAAGGGTAGCATGGATTTATAGCTGAGTAGTTTTATCAGTCTGTTTCTTGCCTATATAATTCTTGGTGTCCAGTAGCCTTCTTTCATTTCATACTATCTCTGTCCTTTTTGCTGGTTCTGCTGATATAAAACTCTCAAGAATCTTGTGGTTCTCCCATGTATGTTAGAGAGATTCAGTACATTAAACAAGGGGCTTCTCCATACATCTTTCTTGGAAAATCTCACCCTGATTTGTGACTTCTGCATAGATAACTGAGAGTTTCTATGAATCGCACATTTTTTTCTCGTAAAAGAATCTTTTTGTAAATGAGTTGTCTTTTTTATCTTTCTGAGGTATTAGCAAAATGTTGTCCAGCCACACTCTTAGCTTTTCCTTTAAAGCATGTTTTCCTGATAGTACATCTTAGTTTTAGCATCTTTCACAATTTGAATGAGTTGAGAATTTCCCAAATCATCTATTTTTGGTTCCTTTCTATTTAGCAGTGTTTCTTTCAAATTATCCTCTTGCATTTTACCATAAGCTGCAAAAAAGTAACCAGGCTGCACTTTCAGTTCTTTGGCTGGAAACCTCCTCAGCTGAATGTTCAAGCCATAGCGTACAAACTCTACTTTCTACATAACTGTAGGACACAATTCCACTGAGCTTTCCTTTCCCCTAATTTCTAATAATGTGTTCCTCATTTCCTTTTGAGCCTTGGTAGCAGTATCTTTAACTTCTATATTTCCACCAATAGTCTGTGATTTTAGGTATTCTCTCAGGTGATTTACATGTTCTCTACCATGCTCCTCACTTCCTTCTGAGTCTTTATTAGCAGAACCATTAACTTCCATAATTCTGTCTGTTCAAGGCAATCCAGACTTTCATTATCAGAGTCCTAAATATTTTTCTAGCTTCCACCTATTGTCAAATTCCACATTTTTAGATAGTCTTTATCAATCAGTGTTCAACTAGAGAGGCAGAACTAGTAGGAGATACAAATTGAGATGTGTTGCCTATACACTTGTGGGGACTTGGTAAACAAGTCTCAAATCCATATAGCAGGCCATTGAGAAAGGCGGGCTGGAATTCTTGGGCATGGCTGAAGATTATCCACAAGCAGAATTTCTTCAGGGAGGTCTCAGCTGTGTTTCAAGGCCTGCCATCTGATTGTATCAGGCCTGCCCAGATTACCTAGGATAATCTCCCTAACTAAAGTCCACCAATTATGTACTTCAGTCATATTTATAAAATACCTTTGTAGCAACATCTACATTAGTGTCTGATTAAACAAATGGGAACTGTAACATAGTCAAACTTACACATCAAAAAGACCATGCCAAATTTGATGAACTTTAGGATATACAAAGTAGCCTTTTGGAACCCAAATTATAAGGTGGTAATAGATGACTTCAGTTTTTCCAAAACGAAGGTTAACAAAGAAAGAAGAAAAACTTAAAAGTTCTGAGAGAAGGTGTAATCCAAGAGTTTTAAATAAAGCCAAGTATAAAGATACAAAAAACATTCTCAGGAAATACAGCTTCCACAATCTCTTCCTGGAATAAAACGAAACAAAGCAATAAAATACCACAATTTGTTAAAATAAAGCCAAATAAAATTGACTCAAAACAAAGAACTAAAGAATGGAGAAGCTCATGATTAAGGAAAGGAAGAAGGAAGGGAAATACTGAACCCATTTTTTTTAATTTTTTTATTTATTTATTATAGTCACAGAGAGAGAGAGGCAGAGACATAGGCAGAGGGAGAGAAGCAGGCTCCATGCACCGGGAGCCCGACGTGGGATTCGATCCCGGTTCTCCAGGATCGCGCCCTGGGCCAAAGGCAGGCGCCAAACCGCTGCGCCACCCAGGGATCCCAATACTGAACCCATTTAAACATATAGAACCACAAGACCAAACAACTATAAGGTTTATAGAAAAGATACATATGTCAGAAATCTTGAAAACATTTTCAAAAATCATGATATATATTTTTGATTGGTAGATGTTTGAGAGAAGTAAAAGGAAGCTTAATTTTCTCATTTTTTGGGTTTGATATCAATAGAGGGTTTTGATAAATTGGGAAATACTTTGAGTATTTAAATTTTCTTAAAGTGTTCTTTAAAAGGACCAAAACCAATGCAGAATATTCTCTGATAAAGCTAAACTCCCAATGGGTAACATACATAGTGTTTTATCCTGACACACTGCTGCCTCTAATAATTTCGAGGTTTGGTTACCAATGAAAAGGATTGAAAGAACACACATGTATATATTTAACTGTCTTTCCCCATTCTCCAAATTAATTAAAGGCATCTGGAAAGAAATACTCATGGGATACTTTTCCTGTAGCTACATAAATAGCACACTTTTTCTATAATATCATCTTACGCTGTTTTCTAGGTCAGAGCAAACATTGATCAATCAGGTTATCTAATAATTGTATTTAGAAGAAAAGTCCTATGATTTTTAGATATTTTTCTGACATTTGAGATAGGATAAGCAGCAAAATTCCAATGTTTTGTGCGTGTTGTTTCTTGGAAATATAAGACAACTTGGGTTATTTCCCCTTGGGTTTTTCCAAAAGCGCAAGATTAATTGCTTGAATAAAGATAAGCTTATTACATAATTTATAAATGTGTATGCAATTCACTGTACTGTATTTAATTTCTTTCATAGGATAACAAGCTTAAAGGATAAAGTAAATTAGAGACCTGCTATCTTTCTATTTTAATGGGGCTTTAAAGAAGATTTTATAAAAAATTATATGGAAACTAAAGAAAAACAGATTAGCAGGCACTAAGATCAAATGGATTGGCAGAAATAATAAACAGATTGTTTTAGTGGTCCATGGCAAATTGACAAGACATATTAGTTAAATTGATAACAAATATGAGCCTAACATATTGTATTATCTTGAAGTAAAAGGGAACAAGTTAATGTTACATAGTTCAGAAAAGGCATTGGGATAATCTTCAGAAATAACACAAAGTAAAAAAGAAAAGATAGATGAATTTGACTACATTAAAATTAAAAACTACTGTTTATCAAAAGACCATCTTTCCCCTAAACATCCACTCCCTTGGGGGTTGCAAATACTCTTTTTAAGTACCACTATGTATATTAATGTGGTACATAGTACACTGCAATAAGATCACGTTCACAATGTTCATTTCTTACCATTAACCTTAAAGTACAGTCAAGAGACAGTTTGTTTACAACTAGCTCCTCCCTGTAAATAATATAACCTGTAAACAGGCCTTCGGAGCACTTTTTTCCCATGCTTCAATAAAGTTTTCTTCTTGGCTCAAAAATTAGCATTAACTAGATATAGATGACTGAGAGAATAGTGGCTTAAGGGTCACCATGGCTGTCAAGGTAGAATAAAATTGGCATTCCTGCAAAAGCTCATGTAGCTATGTATATATGTTTGTGTTTAAACATGTGTAGTCCTATAAATTTCTGAGTCTTAGTCTACTTAACAGAGGAGAGAGAGCATGTAAATAGTTATTTCTAACATACATTATCAAACTTTTTAGTTTGTACATATTTGATATTCCAGGTATCCAATTTCAAAATTAAAATTGAAATCAGTATTTTAAATGAGCCATCTGGTGGTTAAAAATATGATCCTAATAAGAGAAAACAAGATAAAATATGTTGTCTCACTTTGGGGTCAAAATGATAATTTACAAGGGACGTACTTAATAGTCCTGCTAAATATCTTCTATGCGTAGGGCAATTATCAACACTGGATAGTCACACAAGAAGTTTTTTTGAGTTCAGCATCTTAATCATATTATTACTCTCTGCATCCCTTTCATAACAGGCTAATAGCTGTATCTCTGATGACTTACCTAAAATTTTGGAGTTTAATTCAGATTCTAAAAGGAAGGATTACGCTTCAAGCAGCATCAACATGTTTTACCTAGGACGGCAGCTAGGGAATGAAAAGAAAATCCTCTTTCTTTTTTTTTTTTTTTTTTTTCTTCTAAGCACTACAGCTGCCCATCATTTAGGTTGTCACATAATCTGTTACTGATCTGGATTTTAAAATTGTTTTTCCCTTAAATGGACTCGTGAAAAGATGCTCATCATTCATCATCAGGGAAATGCAAATCAAAACTACAATGAGATATCATCTCACACCTCTCAGAATGGCTAAAATAAAAAAATACAAGAAACAACAAATGTTGGCAAGGATGTGGTGAAAAAGAAACTCTTGTGCACTGTTAGTGGGAATGCAAACTGGTGTAGCCACTGTGGAAAACAGTACAGAAGTTACTCAAAAAATTAAAAATAGAGCTACCACATGATCCAGTAATTCCACTACTGGGCATTTACCCAAAGAATACAAAAACAGTAATTTGAAAAGATGTATGTACCCCTGTGTTTATAGCAGCATTATTTACAATAGCCAAATTATTGAAGCAGTCCAAGTGTCCATCAGTAGATGAGTGGATAAAGAATATGTGAGATAGAGAGATAGAAAGATAATGGGTAAAGAGTGGATATATAACATGTGAGATATATATATATATATATATATATATATATATATATATATATATATCATGGATGGATCTAGTAGGTGTATTTCATATAGCAAGTGAAATAATTTTTAGAGAAAGACAAATACTATTATTATTTCACTCATATGTGGAATTTAAGAAACAAAGCAAAGAATAAAGGGAGACAAAAGGAAAAACAGACTCTTAAATATGGAGAAAAAACTGATGGTTATCAAAGGAGAGGTGAGTGGGAGGATGGATAAAATAGGTGAAGGTATTAACAGTTCGCTTATCATGATGAGCACTAAGTAATATATGAAATTGTTGAATCACTTTATTGAAAAAAAAGAACCATACATGTAATTTTTATAAAGGATTAAATAAAATAATTCTTGTGAAACACTTAATATAGCAGCTGGTACCTTCCTAGCAAGCACTCAAAAATGTTAGATTTAGTGCCATGTTCTCATATCTACGTTTAAGTGGATAATGGATTTGAAATTACTTTTTTCTTTAACTTCCTCCAATTTAAAATATAAGTCCAAGGGTCTCTAATTTCCAAGAAGTATATTATTTTTTTGTAAGTAAAAGCATGCAAAGAGCAGCACTATTAAAGAAAAATGTTTCCCCCTATACTTCTATGAAATTTAGATTATTACTGCAACTAAAGAATATTTTCTATTTATTCCTCAAGAGTGTTGGCATGTATGCATTTTCCCCCAAAAAACTTTTAACATTACTATATCTTCCAGAGAAATCACCAAGAACTAAAAATAAATGTGATGATTATTGTATTCTGATATGTAATATTTTGGATAAAAATATATTACTGACTTAAAATACTAAAAATATATTTTGAGATTTTTTTCTTTTATTATTTGTCATGAGAAATTTGGAATGAGCCATTCACACTCTCTTACTTGGTGACTTGTATAATCCCTGAGATGTATTTATAAAAAAGATGTCTTTATAAAGAAATGTATTTTTGTGCAATGAAACAAAGGATTCTTTGTGTCAAGCAGGCTGGCCCATGAAATAATTGAATCTATGACGCTCGGTCTTTCTAATATGTTCCATTCAAAAGAACTAGCTGGCTCAAAAATGGATAATGATTAAACTTTTGAACAATAATAGAAATATCTGTCAATGATAGATTTGTTTTTTATAAAGTTTTTAAGATGCAAAGTGTCATTTTATTGGACAGTAAATTGTATAGGAAAGGGAAAATTTTGAGAAATTGTTATAGCAAACTGAAACATCAAATTTTTTGCATGGTACCAAGACCCTAATTTTAATAATCCTTGGACGTGGTTGAAGGAAATAATGGGTCTGACACTTATTAACTATTTAGTTATAAATTTGACGTTAAAAATTCAAATGAAAGACATCATGCATTCTTTTAAATTGTACATATAAATGTATTTCTATGAACCATTCATTTTAGTAGAATATTTCATAAATAAATTTGAGAAAGATATACTGCTTTAAATTTCCTTAAAATAAAGTCAGGCTAATCAGCAACAATTTCATAAAATCAGAATTATAATGCCTGAAGATGGTTTATATTTTACATTTATTAGAGTGAAATTCAAATGTTGCCAAGAATGTTAATGTCCCAAAGTAAAAAGTTAACACATTATGTTAAAATAGCAAAACTCTGGGGCACCTGGGTGGCTCAGTAGGTTAAGTGTCTGACTCTTGGTTATGGCTCAAGTCATGATCTCAGGGTCATGAGATTGAGACCCACACTGGGCTCCATGCTTAGTGTGGGGTCTGATTAAGATTCTCTTTCTCCCTCTTCCTCCTCCCATTCTTCCCATTGCTCACACTTGCTCTGTCTCTCTCTCTTTCTCAAACAAATAAGTAAATAGCAGAAATCTAAAATCACTTATTTTTTAATTGAGCAATTACTGTGTGCTAAACATTGTTCAAGGTATCAAAAATAAAAAAAAAGAGAGCAGAGTGGCACTTTCCTTCATGGACTTGATTATCAGGATATAAAATAAATAATAAAAAAGTAAATGAACAAATACATGCAAATTATTACTCCTGTAACAAAGGGAAAAGACATAGTTTTGTGACAAAAAAAAATCACAAAGATCTTATGCTTTTGATGTTGTTTTTATTGCTATTCCCATTTGAAGATATTTTAAAGACTCAGAATGGTTACATTTGCAGAATGTCCCACAACTCTTAATGAGGTAGCTTTGGTTCCAAATCAGATTTGTCTGACTTTATTTTTTTCTCTATGCCACAATAAAAAGAATACCAATCAATTTATCCCCCTTAGAATTGATACAATTCTTCCCTATCTCACTTGTTATGATTAAAGTTACTATGAAACATAGAAAAACTTTCTCTGCTCTTGGATTGCATTATAATTAGGACTTTCTAGAAAAGAAGTGTCCTATTTGTCCACCAAATGGATATACACTGGCCTTGGAAATCTTTTCTGTGATTATCTTCTCCAGCCTTCTGTTAGTTACTCTGGTTGCATTGTTAAAAGAACAAAGGCCGGGTGATATCAATGTGCCCTACAATAGAAAGGATAAACTGAACAGTGTGCTGCTCTCTTCAAGTGTGTATTTCCAGAACGGATCTTAGCAAAAGCTCATTCACCCTGGTATAGTTGATTTTTAAAATTTATAGCAAATCTGAAGAAATAAAAAGCAAGGCTATGGAAAGTATTACCTGTTTTTTGCTATTAGCTTGATAAAAGGGGGGAAAAAACATGTATCAGAGATTGGCTGGCTGAAGGAAGAAAAAAAGATATAAAAGTGTTATAAAAATTGTATAACACTAATTTATGGAAAACGTGTACCACAATGCTAATACTGTGTTTTAGAAATTGAGCTAGGAATAAATTTTAAAATTCTATTTCTATAACTTTAACATTTCCTATTGCAATCATGCTTCTCTTTAAAAATGAAAAGAAATGCATGTATGTTAAGAGGAAGAATGAAAACTCAGAAATTCATTTTGACTTGGCACTTTATTTCCTTTTCCTTTCATATCTAAGTTATAGTTAGTTGGTTCAGGAAATGTAAATTAAGCAATACCATATGCACATCAGCATGGTTAATCCCAGAGAGAAGAGGGGAAGGAGGACAAAGATGAACATAACATGAAGAAATATAAAATGGTATAGGAGGTAAAAGTCATACAACAACTAATACAAAAGTCAAATGTTGTAGAGAATCCTTAAAAAAATCTCAATGGGAAATAAAAAATGGAAGTGTCAGAAAATTTTTAATTTTGTGCTTGAAAGTGCTTAATCATTCAGGCATGTGGCTAATCACTTTACTTAAAATATCCTCCCCTGGGGTGCTTGTGTGATTCAGTCACTAAAGCATCTACCTTGGGCTCAGGTCAAGATTGGGGTCCTGGGACCCAGCCCAGCGTGGTAAAGCAGCTCAAGTCTGCTTTTCCCTCTCCCTCCACCCCTCCACCCTACTCATATATGCTTTCTCTCTCTCTCCTCTCAAATAAATAAAATCTTTAAAAAATAATAATAATCCTGGCCATCTGAGAAATACTGTGATTTCATTAGATTAAAATAAGACCAATGAAGAATGTAAAGAAACTTCCTAAAGCACTACACAGTGTATTATGTTTAGTAAGTAAGTTTTAGTAACTAAAATTTGAATACATAAACAAAATAAATTTAGAAAAAAGAAATTACAAAACCTCTTATCTAAAGTGTATTAACATACATATCCAATAAGTAAATTTAGGGGCCAAAATTAATGAAAGGCAGTATGAAATAAATGAAAATATTGAGAACACTTAAATGCTAATGTGTAAGATTATTCTCTAATCTTCTTGGTGTCTTTGGACTTTTCTTAAAAGCCAGTCTTTTTCAACTAAGTAACCCTGCTGTGTGGTAAATTTTAATTTGTTAATATCTGGTTTATAAGAGAGAAAAATAATTTTGGAATTAATTTTCTTACAAAAAACATTAGAAGAGATTAAAACCAGTTTATCCAATGTTGTTCTTACAGACAAATTAATCTGGAGTCAAACATTTTGAAAGCTAATTCACAATTCAGTATTTTGGGGCAAAATCTTTTCTTCAAGTGGCCGGAAATAGAGAAATTTAATGACTGATTTATAGGTTTCAAATAAACAAATTCAACCTATTAAAACTAATTTCTATGGTCCTCCGCAAAGTACTAGGTTTGGGGATTATGCTTTATCACAGATTAGTTTATCATTTGGGTGCCCTAGGCAGCCATCTAGTCTATAAAATGACTAACATAAGTCATAACAATAAAGCTAGATGGAGGATTTCTGTTATTGTTATTTTACTTTCAGCTCTGCTAGATTATAGTGCAGTGGGAATGTGAATCCCTGCCTGATGACTTGAAAATTTTCCCCTATGTTTCATTGAGCAGCCCTAGCTATCCTAAAACAAAAGGTCTAAATAGCTCAAGAAATTATACTCTCTATTCTAAAAGACTATTGTATGATCATATATTCAAGATGAATGTAAAATAATTGTTGATTATTTTATTTTGATGGGAGAAAACAAACACAGAATGAAAGTAAAGCTTGCTTTGTGTTGAGATTATTTATCACACTGTAACCCCATAGGGTCAGATACAGCATTCTCAGCCACTCACCTCTGTCTTGTCAACACCTGCTATTTAGTAGGTACTCAGTAAATGTTGGCTGTAAGATTAACTGAAAGGAAAACTATGAAGAAGTACTTGCAAAATCAAATTAATACCTCCCCATTTTTCTCCCTTAATTTCACAATCTAATGTTAACTTAGTTTCAAGGTTTTAGAAATTACTACATACATACATACATAGCATTTTTTAGCTGTATATAATATCCACTTTATTTTTAAAATTTTATTCTTTTTTATTTTATTTTATTTTTTAAAGATTTTATTGATGTATTAATGAGAGACATAGAGAGGCAGAGACATAGGCAGAGACATAGGCAGAGGGAGAGGCAGGCTCCCCTTCAGGGAGCCAGATGTGGGACTTGATCCCAGGACCCCAGGACCACATGCTGAGCCAAAGGCAGAAGCTCAACCACCGAGCCACCCAGGCATCTCAAATGTCCAATTTAGATTACCAAAAAAAAGATTTGAATTACCCCAAGTGATATAATTATATTTCCTCATGTTAATAAGATCTCTGGGATCAAACATGAAATTGTTTTGGTATCTGATAGTGTGTCATCTAAGATAATCAATAGCAATATAATAGAAGAAGGAAGAAAGTAGAAAATGGAAGGAAGAAGGAAGAAAAAAAAGGAGGAAGAAGAAAAGTAGGACCAAACGACAGAGTGTAAAAATCAAACTAGTGGACGCAGAAAACTGTAATGCATTTTAATATTCACTATTGTCATGAAGACCAAAAAATACTGATAGTCATCAGAAAATCTTTACTTCATTATGGTCTCACTCACACAAGGAATACAAGAAATAGTGAAAGGTGTTATAGGGGAAAGGAGGGAAAATGAGTGGGAAAAATTAGAGAGGGAGACAAAACATGAGAGACTCCTAACTCTGGGAAATGAACAAGGAGTAGTGGCAGGGGGACAGGGTGACTGGGTGACCAGCACTGAGGGGGGCACTTGATGGGATGAGCACTGGGTGTTATATTCTATGTTGGCAAATCTAACTTCAATTAAAAATATATATATGGGGATTCCTAGGTGGCTCAGCCTGCCTTCGGCCCAGGGCATGATCCTGTAGTCCCGGGATCGAGTCCTACATTGGGCTCCCTGCATGGAGCTTGCTTCTCCCTCTGCCTGTGTCTCTGCCTCTCTGTGTGTGTGTCTCTCATGAATAAATAAATAAAATATTTTAAAAACTAAAATAATACATATATATGTATATATATATATATATAAAATCAAATATTGATTTTGAAAATTCCTGCTGGACCCCTGGACATACTACCATCATACTAACTTTGAAAATTTCTCTGTTAAAAAGGAAAATCAATCTCAAAATATGTTAGTAAACTAGTGCTTCACTCCAAACAGGTAAAAGTCACTAGGAATGCTACTGTTCATGGTAAGGTAACATCTAATAACCACTTTTACTATGTTGTGACATCAAGAATCTTATCTCCTTGATGAGAAAAAAATTATGCTTATGAACATATTTTTTTAATTTACTTCTGCCTAGATTAGAAAATGTTAAGAAAAAGAAACATGGAGAAAATATAATACTTTTGAAATCATTTCCAATTACGAAATTGATTTGGAAAAAAAGAAGATTCTAGTGTGACATGTTTTTTGTCAATGGCAACAATGAAACCAATAAACCTGGAAGGATAACTTACACATATCCATCCTGATGCTATCCCCAGCATTGTGGATTATTTTCAAAAGAAGAAATGTCCATTAGAAAAGACTGAATTTCATCAAAACTTTGATTCATCCCAATGGAAATGTTTTGTCTTGTATCATCATATGAGGTTGCTTATTATATTGTCAAAGAAAAGAAGTGGTAAATGACTAAATATTGATGATAGACTGGAGAAACCATACACCCAGAATAAAAATGGTCAAAATAGTTGTCATGTGGATGGAAGTTAGACATGAGTTCCCTTAGAGCTACTTGGAGAAACCCAAATCTAAGCTCGAGTTAAGTAACAGAAGACTGAGAACCTTTAAGAGGCAAGCCTGTATCCCTGAAGAGCCTTCTTTTAAAATAAAATATTAAAAAATGAGAAAGTAAACATTCTACACTATAAAAATCCATTGTTTTTACAGACTTTATCTATTAATATATATTTTGTATCTCTCTAGATAAATTGTGTATAACAGATAAGTAATATTTATTAAGTCATCTATAAATTCTTTGAAGACCTTGTTGATGTTCTGTATATGTGTTACCCAAATGCACATCATGATTTGGCAGGGCTGGGATGGAGCTTGAGATTCTACATTTCTAACATTAGCTCAAGTAATATCAGTGTTGCTGATATCAATGAACATTGAGTGAAAAGGTTTCAGGGGCTGCCTGGCTAATGCAGGGGAAGAGTCTTTTTCAGAAATAGACCATAATCAGAATAATGACACTTCTTCAGAAAGAAAATAACTCAGTCAAAATAATGACAAATAACAGTACAGAATGACAGGCCAGTCTGTTGTCTCACTGTCCCTGTGTTTAATTGACTATTCTAAAGACATGGGAGGGAAAAGAAGGAGCATTGGAGGGATAGATGAAAAACTATTCATCTTTTCCCATCTCCACAATAGCACCTACCACCTACAGGCAGTACACTGAAATTAATTTTCAATAAAACAATAGAACTGTTTCCTACTGTTTGTATTTCTGTCTTTTCTGTTCTTGTTTATCTGGCATGTGTCTTTTTCTCCATTTTCCACTCGGAGCTCATTAGTTATCATGGAAACAATGACTCTAGTGTGCATGAGGAAAAGAGACATAAGTATTTTCAAGTGAGGCAAAGTGCCACAAATTACATTCAATTCTTAGAGCTGGGTTTACACCACAGTTGGACAGCAGTAAAATTAAATCAGAAATTAGACTGCTGAATTATTCTGGATTCAACTCTAGAAGACAGGCTGCTAGTCTCTGCAGGAGAACATATGAATTTGAGCTGCAGAGAATGATTAGGCAATGTACAACACACTGAGACAAAATGGATTTGTAGGAGGAAGGGATAAATAAAAGTTCTCCATCTTTTTTCTACAAACTTCAAAATATCCCTTTGGTGTGAGGAGTTGGAATTGCTGCATTAAAAAACCTGTTAATAAGACCTTAGAAAAATAGCACGATTTCCATCATTTAGAGAACAGCCTTTGGTTATGGAAAATAATAAAGACATTCACATTATATAAGAATTCTATCTATATATGCAGGCAAGATGAAGACTACTAAGCTGGAGGTGTCCAATGAAAATCCAAACCTGATTCATTAAGTCATGAAGACAAATGAAAATCAAAAAGAGCACTTTAAAATTAACTGCCATAAACAACAGGAATACACCTTACCCCTGCTATTAGCCATAATTGGGTTTTGGAAGGAAACAGAAGCCAAATGCAATATAGGTAATTAAAGAACAAGCTTTTGTTAACACTGGCAATCATGGGCCTGTGATTTTACAGACTTGGAACCTATTAGGTACTCTGAAACTAGTCTATTTTTAAGTAAGTAGTGTATTTCTCTTTCTTACAACATTAAAGTATAATTCTGGCTAATAGGTCGTTTTCTATTCAAACTATTTACTATCCATTTAGGGCAAAGATGAGCATTTTTAGAATCCAGAATTACCATGGAAACCATATTCTTAATCCCTGAGGGCTGGGGAACAATTGGTTATGAAATCATGATTTCTAAATTACAAGTCCCTAAATAATGCATTATTGTAACTACTATCTCAATACTAAGCCTGTGGGTTTTTATTTTGTTTCCCTTTAAAAATGAACTCATTTTTTTATAAGACGGCTATAACACATTAATTAGGTAACTTAAAGTAAATATGATATTTCAAAATATGATGGCTGAGAATCAAAATTAAAATCATAATGAATATAAAAGAATGATTGCAATTGTCATACCAGATGTTCAGCATTTTGGGAGAAATAACATAGACTTAGCTTTAAAAAAAAGTTCAAAAGTAAAATATGAATATAACACCAGTAGACCCAGGAAGCATGTACCTTTTTAGAAAGTTCCTAGCCATGCTACTCAGAAAGAAAACTTGAATCTCAAAGGAGTAAATCTTCAGAAAAGAAATTAGAATAAACTGCACATTTCTTTCTATGTTAGGTACAAAAATAGAATTATAAAGCTTTGTGGTATTCATCTTTTTCCTCTTCTATAGTATATGAAATATTGCTACTCAGTTAATTATAATGAACTGTTGATCTAAGACTTTCATCACCTACCATCCCACAGAAAGAACACTTAACTCTATCTCAGCATTGTGCTCTGCATCATATTCTTAATCAAGGGCAGTTTAATTGCTTTTAAATCAGCTTTATTCTAAGATTATAATCTAATTCCACTAATTGGATTCTAGACTAGGTCCTCATAAATAAACCATACTCTTCATCTAAAAATCACTCCTAATCCAGATTCTTTTTTCCCTCTACCTCTACCAGAAATAAATTCTGAACGTAGTATCTTACATATTTCTAGTGTCATCTAGAATCAAAACCTAACCTCCTTTGATCTCGTTAGAGCTCTCTGGACTAGGCAGCCACCTCCTAAATTCTCTCTCTGGCCAAATTTATCTGATTTCTCTGTCTTGACATCTGATTATTGCCTGCTATCACATCCTCAGATGCCATACTTTTCTTAACTATGGCAAGCCACTGAGCCTTTCTCATGCAGACTTAACTTACCTAATTGTACTTGCAATGATTATATTTGATGAAATCTTTTGAGATTGCTTTGCCTAACCTAAGAGATCAACATTTTCTCTAGGTTCTAGTTCTACATCATCAGAGCTACTTAATAGAACTTCCTGGGATGATGCAAATATTCTATTATTTGTACTGTCCAATATGGTATCCATTAGCCACGTATGGCTCTGGAGTACTTGAAGTGTAGTTAGTGTGACTGAGGCACTGAATTTTTAATTTTCAAATTTTTAATTAGTGGTTACCATTTTGGATAACTCAGGTCCAAGTCCTCCTCCAATTTCTTGGTAGTTTACAAATAAAAATCATAATATAATGTTAAATGGGAATAGTTATGAAGTCTAGATGTAGGGTATAATACGGATATAATAATACGGATAGAAGAAAACCATGATATTATTATTTTGTTTTTGCCCTTCCCCCATTTCCATTATATCTGTGATACTAACCAGGCTGTGCAAGTACCCAAGCCATCAATATAAGAATTGACAATACATTAAAGACAACATGTTAAAAAAAAAAAAAGAGAGAGAGAGAGAAAGGATATTTACATACTAATCTTTATGCACTTTTTCACATGTTATTTGATATAGATAAGAAGAAAATTCAATGAAGAAACAGTTTTACATTTGATTTTTTAAATCAGTTACCTAAAAAAAAGGTGTGAAATATGCGGCTGGCAAGCATGGTTTATATATATAATAAACAAGCTTTTAATTGGTCTTCAAGCTTCATATAAACTCTTATGACATGGTCGCTAAAAATATCGGTTTCTGCATATAACAGGATGCTATTAGGAGCCAAAGGGCAAAATTAGTAACTAAGATTCACAAATCAGTACAAACAAGAAGCTGATGTACCCCTAAGTCTAGAAAGCTACAAGCTGTTGAGGCTTCCTGAGAGATGTATGCTGTGGAACCAGCTCTAATTCCCCTCAATGCTCACCACATTGTACAACTGCCACCAGGACTGGGAGAAATAAAGCTGCCTTTGAAAAAAGGCTAGTGTAGGATTGTTCCTTCTCCTAACCTCCTTGTGGGAATTTCCCCAAAGTTAAATGAGAAAGATTCTGAAGGACTGGTTGTAAATAGTGGAGGTCCCTTCAAGAAGGGAAAATTGTCCTTTTGATTCTTAGCTGGCCATCTATTGGCACTATTTATAGATCTGCCTCTGTGCTATTGGAGCAAAGAAAAAACAATGAGGAAAGATGAAAAGCTACATGGTAGAGAATTGCCAAGCGCAAATGAAGGACTGCCTTCTTATATCCCCAGTTTCCATGAGATCAAGGCACATAGAGAGTTTCAGGAAATGAGGGGCAGGGGGGATATGATACCTGATTTCATCCCAAACCTACAAAATAATCATGAAAACAGACTTGACCTTGGAGGAATATATTAAGACACTAACAACTGAGAGATACCCAGAGTAGTCTACCCTAGCAAAGGGCCATCAATGCCTATGTGGACTACATGGATGTGAACCCTTCTGCAATGAGTCCTTTTAAAGCTCTCACCACAGATACTGAGCCTATGTACAATAACTTATAACAGCAGACACACAGACCAAACCTGACACAAACAGATAAATAAGGATATCACTGCCTTACATAGCATGTCTTCTGCCCAACATTAAGATAGTAACTGCCCAGAAGAAGGAATGGAGAAGTAAAAACACATTTCAAACCCTTGGAGCCACAGTCAACACTGTGCAAGAAAAACAGGGTCTTAGTTTCTGTGATTGAAAGTATAAAATTAGTTTGTCAGAGTCTTACCAAACCAGAAGGAGATGGTTTAAGAACTGAAGGTAACACAAAAATTATTGTATTATACTGAGACATAATATAAATGGATTTCCATCATAGAAAGGGATGTTGGTTGTTGATATTAGAGAGCTGGAAATTCTTACTAATATAAAATTATTTCATTTTACTTACAAATGAGATGACATCCTTTTGTAAATCACTAGAGCTAAATCAGAAAAAAAAATATGTATATATAAGTACAGGTGTGCGTGTATGTATGTATTACAGAAAATATGTACCCAAACAACAAGATAAGCAACAACAAAAACAACAAAAAAATAGAATTCTCAGAAAAGAATGTAAGGACATTTGGGAAACATGCAAAGGTCTAGCACATATGTAACGAAGTCTCAGAAGAAAAGAGAGAGAATGAGATAAAATTAATCAATTTTCCAAAAGTTATGAAAAAAATCAAACCAGTAA
Organism: Vulpes vulpes; assembly: GCF_048418805.1. Taxonomy (NCBI): domain Eukaryota; kingdom Metazoa; phylum Chordata; class Mammalia; order Carnivora; family Canidae; genus Vulpes; species Vulpes vulpes. The sequence continues at coordinate 85,134,244 of NC_132789.1, forward strand.
TTCAGGAAGCACCAGGAAACCCAAGTGATATAAATATAATCATAGATAAGCATAATGAATTTTCTAAAGAACAAAACCAATAACCCCCAAAAAACCCACAGTAAATGCATATTGGCTATATAAAAATAATGTTATATGAGATTTTTAGAATTTAAAAAATTGCCACTCTAGGCCAAAAGGCAGATTGGAAGAATTAAATGGAGTTTGAAGGGTTCTAAAACATTACACTCTGAGAAGTGCTTAAAGAATCAATTTAGATTAAACATTAAAAGAAAATGTTCATGTTGTAATCTCTAAAATAACCACAGATAAAATGGAAAAGACAGTATAACTAACAAAGTATATGGAATAAAACTGAAAAAAAATTTAAATAATCATAAATATTTCAAGAATAGAAATAAAAATGAATGTAGAACAAATGGAACAAATAAAAAATGAGTAATGAGAAGGTAGATTTAGATACAAACATATGGCAAGATAAATGAAATAGAAATAGCATAATTTATTCAGCTAACCAAGATTGTCAGACTGCATAAAAACAAAAGCAAATTTCAAGTCACTTACAAAAGCCACGTCTCAAATATCAGGACATGCAAAGCTTAAAATAAAATGTATGGAAAGAGATATACCATTCAGCAATGACCAAACACACACACACACACACACACACACAAAACTACTGTAACTGTAATTACAATAGAATGAGACAAAATAAATTTTTGGCAAGGAGTCTTCCAGAAATATGGTTGAAAAATTCATAATGACAAAAAAGATCAATCCATAAGTATGATATAACAATTCTAAATTTATTTGCTACAACTAAAAAAATAATATATAAAACAAAAATATTGACAAAACACAAAGAGAAACAGACAAATCCATAACCATAACAGATTTAAAGATATCTATCTCAATAACTAATAGAATATTTATATAAAAACTGGTAAGATTATGGAAGACCTAAAAAACATAATTAACAAAGTTAATCTAAAATACACATTCTTTTCAAATTGTGCATAGTACATTTACCAAAAATGACCATATTCTAAGCTACTAGGCAAATTTCACACATTTTAAAGTGATAAAATAATTCAAAGTATGTTTTCTGACCACAGAGAAATTAAGCTAGAAATCAATATATTAAAAAAAAAAAAAAAAGATAGCCAGTAAACCCACAAATGTTTGGGAATTAAGCAATGTGCTTCCAAATGACCCATCAGTAAAATAGGTAAATGATCAATAATAAATGATAGATAGATCTCAATAGAAATTAGAATGCCTTTTGAATTGAACTATAATGAAAATACAGCATATCAAATGATATACAAATAACAAAAAGAAAATATCTGCAAGCTATGTAGCAAAGAGTTAATCTATAGTAGTTACTAAGAGCTCTAACAAATTAATAAAAAAGGCTACAAATAGAGAAATAGTAAAGACTATCAGGAAATCAACTGAAGAAATACAAATGATTAATGAATATTTGAATGTCAATCTCACAGAGACACACACATTGAAACAACTGAAATATAGTTTTGCTCATCAGCTTTTAAAAAAAGTAAACCAATTGATAATATTGAATAAACTGGAATTAAAACCTAGGCTGCTGGGATCCCTGGGTGGCGCAGCGGTTTGGCGCCTGCCTTTGGCCCAGGGCACAATCCTGGAGACCCAGGATCAAATCCCACGTCGGGCTCCCGGTGCATGGAGCCTGCTTCTCCCTCTGCCTATGTCTCTGCCTCTCTCTCTCTCTCTCTCTCTGTGTGACTACCATAAAAAAAAAGAAACCTAGGCTGACCCAATACTTCCTTTTCACTGCCACAAATATTGCCTCAGTGAATCAATTGCTTGAGGTACCTATGAACAATGTTAATACGCACATTTCTATCATATCAGCTAGGACACATCACCATCATCACCCAGCTCCCTCCTACTGGACTGCAAGCCCCTTGAGTGAAAGAATTGTGTGACATGTATCATACAAGCTGAAGCATTCCTTCCTCGGCTCTTAACAAGTATAATAACAACAACAGGGGTGCAGCGCCTGGGAGGCACAGCCAGTTAAGTGTCTGACTCTTGGTTTCAGCTCAGGTGGAGATCTCAGGGTTGTGAGATCAACCCCTGCATCAGGCTCTGCACTCAGCATGGAGTCTGCTTGAGATTCTCTCTCCCTCTGCCCCTCCCCTTGTTCATGCTTACTCTCTCTCTCTCTCAAATAAATAAATAAATCTTTAAAAAAATAACAACAATAATGTTCAATTAATTAGTGCCGCAGTTTGCACTGACAGAATGCAATAATCTGATTAAAGGAAATGCCTGTTTCGTTTATTTCTGCATGGGTTGAAATGATATTTTCAATTCTATGCATTATACTTTTTGTGGAATTTTTAAGAAGAGGAAGATGACCAAAGGAGGGCTCCATGGAATATTGTAGACTGCTTATTGAAAAAGAGCTAGGGATGCTTACCTTTGAGCAGAGTAAAAACACAGAAGGCCATATTAGCTATCTACAAATATTAGCTGGAGTACCATAGGGAGGGATAGGTGAGATTTCACCCTGTAACTCCAGAGAGTAGGATTACAAGACAAAGATGTGAGCTTCAGAGAAAACATAATGATATATTACTTAACAATTAGTGATGTTTGAAAATGAAAATATTGTCACAGACAACCACCTTTCAGGAATGTTGACTAAGAACAGATGTCCACAAAATCTCTTCCAACATTGATATGCTGTGATCTTAAATTTGGGAGAATATCTAAATAAGAGTATCGAGAACTACATTATTAAAGGAGGAGAAAAGGCATGATAAGAATCCTTAATTCATTTGCTTATTCATGCTAACATCAAATACATGCTGAGTGTATACTATGTGCCAGACACTGCTTTAAATTTTGGAGACGCCTCAGTGAATAAAACAGATAAAGATCACTGTTATGGGATACAGACAATAAATAACATGATAAATAAGTATATTAGTATGTTTTTCAGTTAGAATCTCACATAAGAAACAGATGACATACTTAATAAAAAGTTTAATAAAAAGGCTACTTGAAAAAGGTAAGTTCAAGGCTTAGGGAAACCAACAAGAGCCAGTGTATAATCCTAGGGCTGACAGTTTCCTGGAGGGGTTATACCAGTAGGCCTGATAGAACCAGCGAAAAGCATAGTTATCAAAACTGATAAACGGTCATGTGACAAGAATTACAGATTTCAATAGAGCAAAGAAGCCAATAGGTGGAAACAGCAGGGAAGTAGCTGGGGAAATAAATACCCCAGCCTCACTGCCCTTTTGCCCTCTGATCTAGTGTTTCTGCCTTTATTGATTACACACAACTGAAACCCAAAGGATCAGGGAGCCTGTTGATGCAGTTCATACATTTCATCATCCCAGGGAGCTAGAGCCGGGTGGAGAATGGCTCTGAGGGAGCAAATGAAAAATTACCAATATGGCATGTTAGAAGGTAGCAAGTATGGAAAGTAGTAATAAGACTGACAGGGAAGGGAAAGGGGGATAGGGAGTACAGAGATCAGGAGCGGGTGTTGCACAATAAAGTGGTCAGAGAAGGCACAATTGAGAAGATATCATTTGAACTAAGACCTGAAGGAAATAGGGACATTAGCCAGGTGACTATCTCGGTAGGACGTATCGCAGAAGAAGAAATGTTTGGTGTATGGCTGCTATGTTCAAGAGAAAACAAGGGAGCCAGTGTGACAGGAGTTGTGTGAATGAGGAGGAAAGCAGTAAGAGATGGAGACAGAGTATTTCAGGGGGCCAGATAATACATGGTTTTAGTGATTATTGAAGGGGTTCTGGTTTTTACTGAGATGAGTTGGGAAACAAAGGAAAAATTTTGACCAGACTAAAGACACAACCTGACATATTTTTAACAGATCATTCTGATTGCTGTGTCAGAAATAGACTGTGATGGGGAGAGGCAAGGGTAGCATCAGAGCAGTGTGCGAAGATGCTACTGCAATTATCCAAGTAAGATGATGCTTTGACCAGGGTCTAGCACCAGAGACAAGTACTAGTCACATAGAATTGAAGGTACAGCCCAAAGGATTTTCTGACAAGATTATACGTGGGAGTGACAGAAAGAGAAGAGTCAAAGATGCTCCCAAAATTCAGAGCCTTAGAGCAAGGAAGATACAATGGCCATTAATAAGGATGGGAAGAACATAGGTAGGGCCAATTTGAACCTGAAGATCAGGAGTTTATTTTGGGTATGTTGAATCCAGAGAATCCATTAGACCTCTGAGTGGAGATATTGATAGGTGGATACATAAACAGGCCTCAGATTGGGAGAGAGGTCTGGACTAGATACAGACGTTTAGGAGTGGTCAGCACACATGTGATATTTAAAGTCATGAGATGAAAGAGATGACAAAGATTGCAAGTAAAAACAGAGAAGGGAAGAGGACCAAAGAGAAGCTTGGGGAATTCCAACACTAAGGTGGTAGGGAGAAGACGAGGGAGGAGCAAGGAGCAAAGGAGCAAAGGAGACTGGTAAGGAAAAACCAGAGAGAGGAGGGAAACCAAGAGATATTTTTGAACAACAACCAAGTCCTTAAGGAGAAGGGAATTACCAGTTTTTTGAAAAGCTGCTGGTAGACCAAGTAAGATGATAACTGGATTTAGCAAGAGGAAGGTTATTGGTGGCTTTGACAAGAACAGGTTGGGTGGAGTAATGTGAGAAGGTATGAAAGCTTGACAATAGAGGATTTAAAAGAGAACAAGAGGAGAGGAATCAAAGACAGTAAGTGTAGACAATTCAAGAAATTTTGCTGTAAAAGTAGTAACTGACAGAGGGGATCCCTGGGTGGCTCAGGGGTTAAGCGTCTGACTTGGGCTCAGGGCGTGATCCTGGAGACCCGGCATCGAGTCCCATGTCGGGCTCCCTGCATGGAGCCTGCTTCTGCCTCTGCCTCTCTCTCTCTCTCTCTCTCTCCCTCTCATGAATAAATTAAAAATCTTAAAAAAAAAAAGTAGTAACTGACAGAGAAAGAAAACTTTCTGTTTTGTTTGTTTAACCCCAGAGAAATAGCAGTATGTTTGAATACCAATGGGAAATGTTTTGTAAAAAAAATAAAGATTGATTATTTAGAGAGAGAGATGAGAATTACTGGAGCACTGTCACCAGGAAGGCAAGGTGGGGCTGGATCTCGGGCGCAATTCAACCGACCAATTTCAGAGTGGAACATGAACCAAGTGGTACGTGCATCTCTGAGTAAGGTAAGGTAACTGACGGAAGGGACAGAGGCATAGACACTTCTCATGAGGAATGATGCATTAGCCTATTTGCTTGACATGGAGGAAAAAATCCAAATCAATCTCCATTTCCTTACTTAAGCTCCCTCAAATGCAGGAGGCACATAGGTTCTCTATTAAAAGTGAAGATTTATATTGCAATGTGAAAATAATTTGTGGGTAAACTGACTTTATCATGAAGTCAGAAAGTGATCAAAACACCACTAAGCCTTAAGTAAGCAGCAGTAAGAGTGGGCAGCGTGAATTCCAGCGTAGTCACTATCTGAGTCCCCTCACGGCAGGCAGAGTCTGGGTACTAGAAGTTTGATTCAGTGCATTCTTTCTAAACTGAAAAAAGAAGACATTGCTAATTGTCTTGAAAGGTCCAAAAAGTCAGATTCCAGATATCTTCCATCAGACTAGATTTAGTCCAAACTGTAAGGAAAGAAATTTCCTTGTTTCCTTTAAATAAGTTATAGGAAACCTTATGAGCCAGAGGCGGAAAAAAGCAAACTAAGAGGGTGGGCCTCCCTGCCCAGCAGACCCCAGGATCCGTCTCACACCAGTGGCTTTGAGTCCTACTGCTCTTTAATTATATTCCTATTAGTACAATAACGCAACCTTTCCCTTGAATAGCCTTTACCGTTTAAAAGGCTCTGTACCACATTAAATGAAATTTAAGCTGAAATGAGTCTGTCTTTAAGAGGAAAGACAGCACCTGGCCTCTGGGAAGACAGCTGGCTTCGTAGAAGCTTATATGCCATCAGCACTGGCCTATATTATATTTTCTTCATTTTCATTTAATCACATGCCATAGACAAGAGTTTCAGAGGAAAATAAACAGATCGTACACCTATCAAAAGACATTGTTTTTATGAAATATGGCTGTGTTCATAAAGTGAAAACTAGGAGTCTGAATGTCCTTCCTGCCATCTTTGATAAATCAATTGATGATATCCATGTGATACTTATCTTAGACCACTGTTGATTGGATTAGACTGCTTTCCATTATGGCTTTTTATTCATGTCTCCCCTAAACCTGAGCCAAAACTGACCTTTAGACATTTTCTGATGAACTGACAGGCTGTTCTCTCCCAGAGGCCTGCTAACAAGAGCTGATACGCACATGAGTAAAGGAGCCTGTAAGGAAGAAATGCCTCACTGGTGAGAAGGGGAAGAAATGTGAATAACTAGGAGGTAGATACTTACTGAGTATTCATGTCATACCACACACAGTGCTGGCAACTTAGGATATATAAGGAAGCAAAGTAGACATAGGTGTGAGCAGCATGGTTAAATGACACAGACCTCTGAAAGTAAAATCTTTTATAAGAAGGATTTATGGTCTGCATGCAGAAGTGGGGCGTCAGAAACATTTTAACCCCATATCCTGTTCTGAGTCTTCTGGCTCTTATGAAAACAAAGAGCCAATGCTTGAAAAGGCTACAAAAGAACTGGCATCTTCAGGGGAGAGGCACGTTTATATTACAGCCAGGGTTAGACAGTTGGGGACCAGCAGTTCCCAGGGCACAGTGATGAATGATTTAGGCCATTGGAGAGTGAGAGGAGATGGATCATGGAAAGGGAAGTAAAATACTATTGGAATGAGACCTTATACTTTGCATGTTGACGGATGAAAAGATGGATTTATTAATTTACTTAACATTTTTACAAATATTAAGCATTCATAGGTTACAGCGCTTGAGGATCCAGGTGAGGAGGCCCTAAAGAATCAGGTCCTTCCCTTCACTGAGAAATAGACATTGAGTGATTAGTAGCATAGACGCTGGAGCCCAGCTGGATGAGTTTAAATTCTGGCTACAATTAGAAACGACAAATACCCACCATTTGCTTCGTCATGGATGGAACTGGAGGGTATTATGCTGAGTGAAATAAGTCAATCAGAGAAGGACAAACATTATATGGTCTCATTAATTGGGGAATATAAAAAATAGTGAAAGGGATTAAAGGGGAAAGGAGAGAAAATGAGTGGGAAATATCAGAGAGGGAGACAACATGAGAGACTCTTAACTCTGGGAAACAAACAAGGGGTGGTGGCAGGGGGCTTGGGGTGACTGGGTGATAGGCACTGAGGGGGGCACTGAGGGGGGCACTTGATGGGATGAGCACTGGGTGATATGCTATATGTTGGCAAATTGAACTCCAATAAAAAAAATTCTGGCTACAATAGCTATTAGCTGTCTGACCTTGGGCGAGTTACTTGACCGAAGATTTGACTGTCTTATCTGTGAAATATAATACACCGTCCTAATAAGCTTGAGGATTGTGTAAGCTTGAGGATTGTGGAGCATTTAGGACATTCTCTGAAACATAGTAAATACTATATACAAGAAACAACAACAAAAATTGGTAAACTTGATAATTCCAGATAGCAGAGGTGCTATGGAGGGATGAGAGAGAGAAAGAGAGAGAGAGAGAGAGAGAGAGAGAGAGATGCAGAAAGCCAGGGGCTGCTCACTGAGATATTGAAGAACGGAGGGCTCTGGCATCCCAATGCTTGGGTGTAGGTCCTGACCCTGTGCCTTCAAATGTGTGATCATTGGCAAATCTCTTAAGCTGTGTGTCTCCATTTATTAATCTCTAAAATGAGAAGAATAAAACATATGTCCTGGGGTTGTTTTGGAGAATTAGACAAGTGAACACCTGTAAGTTACTTTGAACAGTACCAAGAGTGGAATTAGTGTATGATAAGTATTCGCCATTATTATTGTTATTTTACATAAAAGGAAAAGCCTGGGGCCCATTCAGAGCACAGAGATAAGGCCATCGTGACTGGAAGTTAGGGAGTGAGAGTTTCAGCAGCCTTTGAGAAGAGATGGGCAGCAGCCCTAGTGGCCACAGAACTTGTCTTTCTTGTCTGGACACTGGCAGGTGCAAGATTGTATACACTCAAAATCTCGGATGTAGAAACCTGCAGATTCCTGCATCCTGACACTGTGCATCTGTTTTCCAGCCTAGAACCAGAGTTGGTGGACCTCTATACAGCAGAGGGCTGCAGAGCATCATGATGCACGGGCCACAAGCCTGCAACCTAAGTACCAGCTCCCAAGAATGTCGTGATACATAATTAGCAAGAGGGACAGTCTTCCTCTTAATGCACAAAACACAAAATTCTGACTCAGACAAGTACCTCGTTAGTTCTGTAGCTTCAGACCACCAGGAGACACACTGTTGAGCAGTATCACAGAGAATACAGCAGCAAAGAATAGCACAATAGCCTGAGCTTCCTGTAGGGAGTTGAGAATGAAAGACAAATGCTCATATGCATGAGGATCTATAAAGTCCTTCTAGGGCTTCCCAGGAAAATGCTGAGTGAGGTTTCTTGAAAGTATGGAATTCCTTGGAATCAGGTCAGGTTACAATTAGGGGAAATTTGTGTATTGACATAAATATGATTTCTTTTTTTAAAAAGATTTTATTTATTTATTCATGAAAGACACAATGAGAGAGGAAGAGACATAGGCAGAGGGAGAAACAGGCTCCCCATGGGGAGCCCGATGTGGGACTTGATTCCAGGACCCTGGGATCATGACCTGAGCCGAAGGCAGACATTCAACCACTGAGCCAACCAGGTGTCCAATGCTAATATGATTTCATTTGTGCTTACAGATTAATGATGACTAGGGATATTTAAAACATATATACTTCTCATTTTTTCTAAATACAGTGTAACCTCCTAGGGTGCAAGGACTGTGTTCCTTAACTCCTAATAAAAAAAGCCATTTGATAAATATTAGTTGATGATGATCAAGGTGAGTCTTAGTTTCAACAGAATCAAGTGACGCCAAGAATTCTAGATCTTAGAAGGGAAGAATAATGCAGTTTCATTCTGCCTCAAAATTCATGAACAAGCGTTGCTGGAAAGAATATGTCACACCAAGAAAATAAAACTCTCTGGAGTATAACAGGAGTAATTAATATTGGAATCACTTACTGCCAACAACTGGTCACACTGACATTATTAGCTAAAGTATGAGGTAGAAATGGCACACAATGAACTCTATTTTTCCTAAGTGTTCATCCCAAATAGTATGGCGTATAGGGGAAAAAACACTGCTCCAGGGGTAGATGTCATAGGTCCTGAATCTGCCACCTGGCCTAAGTTATGGTATTTTGGGCATGTCACTTAAATTGCAAAATAATAATGATGGCTATAATTATAAACTTCTGTTACTTAGGGGAATTTACTATATGCTAGTCACTGTTCTGAGGGCTTAACATCTATCAAACCCACTTGATCTTACTAGCAATTTTGAGAGGCATTGTTTATTTCCATTTAAGGAAGCAGATCCTAGGAAACAGATGAGTAAAGTAACATTCACATATCATACCAAGCCACGTTAGAATCTAGGAAGTCCTTTCGACCGATGAATGGATAAAGAAGGTGTAGTCTATATACACAATGGAATATTACTCAGCCATCAGAAAGGATGAAATCTTGCCATTTACATCAATCGGGACGGATTAGAGGGTATTATGCTGAGCAAAATAAGTCAATCAGAGAAAGTCAATTACATGGTTTCACTCATGTGGAATATAAGAAACAGTGCAGAGGATCATAGGGGAAGGGAGGGAAAACCAAAGGGGAAGTCATCAGAGAGGGAGAAAAACCATGAGAGACTCAACTATAGGAAATACAGTGGGAGTTTCTGGAGGGAAGGTTGGTGAGAGATGGGGTACTGGGTGACAGGCACTAAGGAGGGCATATGATGTGATGAGCACTGAGTGTTATACATAACTGATAAATTACTGACCACTACATCTGAAACTAATGATGGATGTACTATATGTTGGCTAATTGAATTTAAATCTAAAAAATAATCAAAGGAGTCCTCTCTTCTTTTTCTTCCTTTCCTTTCCTGAATAAGGCAGCCCTCAAGCTATTAGGTGAGAATGAGTATGGTAGGTATTCTCACCAGGCAGGGGGAGCCACAGTGCCCTGGTCTGTCATGGGGTGGTGGGGTGAAAACCCTGGGTAAAACCAAGAAGATGTGCTCACACAGCAGCCTGGTGCAAGTTCCCAAGTAGAGGGAGCTCCAAATGAGGCCCAAGAAATTGTGCCAAACTTGACCTCAAACAGTGCCTCAATCCTGGAAAAACAATTGCCACAGACGAAACAAGATGATATCCAGAAAAATAAAATATACAGAAACATTGGATGATGTATAAAGTACAAACACCAATAGACCTGCAATTAAAGACCACTTTCAGATATTAAAGGATAATCTTTATATGGCTATTAACACAGAAACGTATTTTGCTCAACCTTCATGAGCATTGTTAATATGCCATTGGTGAATCTACCTTTAATCACTGTGATTTAAAATTAGTGTTCCTAAAAGATACTTGGATAAATATATAGGTTTTTTTGAAGAATTTTTTTCTTGATATTTATTTATTTATTTATTTATTTATTTATTTATTTAATTTTTTATTTTCCTGACTGGAGTGGATTTTATTTCTGCATCACACGCAATGTAAGGTTGATCTTTAAAGTGAGCTCTAGGGGATCCCTGGGTGGCTCAGCAGTTTGGCGCAGGCCTTTGGCCCAGGGTGTGATCCTGGAGTCCCGGGATCGAGTCCCGCGTCTAGCTCCAGGCATGGAGCCTGCTTCTCTCCCTCCTCCTGTGTCTCTGCCTCTCTCTCTCTCTCTTTCTCTCTCTCTCTCTCCATATATATACATGGAGAGAGAGAGAGAGATCATGAATAAATAAATAAATCTTTAAAAAAAATAAAGTGAGCTATAAGGGGTGAGGTGACTCTCTTGCTCAAGAAGGCTGAAGCATCCTAAGCATCCTAAACTCCCTGAGATCCAGGTTGAGGTGTAAGTTGTGCAGGGTGTAGTCATAGTGCTGGAGATTCCTGTAGGTGGTGCTGCTGGTGGTCTAGGCAGGCTTGAGTGGGCTTTTTTGATGGATTTTGTTTCTTGGTATTCAGTAGCAGTCCCTTTTCACTCTTTCCTGAGGCTGCAGAGAGAGAAAGTATAGGATCAAGTCTTCCAAACATTCGTGCTTGGTTTTTTTTTGTTTTTGTTTTTTTGTTTTTTATGATAGTCATACAGAGAGAAAGAGAGAGAGGCAGAGACACAGGCAGAGGGAGAAGCAGGCTCCATGCACTGGGAGCCCGATGTGGGACTCGATCCCGGGTCTCCAAGATCGCACCCTGGGCCAAAGGCAGGCGCCAAACCGCTGCGCCCCCCAGGGATCCCCAAACATTCGTGCTTGTAGAAGCAGTCTTCAGCAGCCCAGACTGTCCTTGTCACGGCAGAAGCAAGGTGGCTGTGATGGGGACATGGGACAGACCCAATACTTGATTCATTTAATATATAAAACTCTTTGTATGAGTTTATTGGTATTGCTATAATATTAATTATTTCAGTGCCTTATTATTGCTATAATATTAATTATTTCAGTATTGACATAGTGAAAAAGATATGGTTAGCATGCAATATTTATCTACTACAAAGAAAAGCATTCAAAAATGCCAGAAATACTAATTTGCTTCACAAATATTTACCAATAATCCAGAACCGAAAGAAATATCCTGATTGTAAAACAGGCATTAAAGAAATGAAGGTTATGCTAAATAAGCAAACTAATTTCAAGATGATGAAAGTTCTGTATTTTTTAACTTCTCAAAAATACATTCGGATAGCCTAGGAAGCAGAAACAACCAACGTTTGAAATCTCTCAATTCATTTTCATATAAACAGCATTTCAGAGCAAGAACATAAATGAAACGTTATGAAACAACATGAAAAATTGTCAACACAATCGTTCCAGATACATCATTGCCATCATAACAAACTCATACTGCTATTTTTGAAGTTGTACCTTAATTATAGACCATATAGACTGTCTTAGAGAGCATAAAGAGAAAGATGACATCTTTCTCCACAGGTACTGGAGAGAGGCAGCTATGACCCAAAAGGGCTGCATTGTATGGGCTACTCTGTGGTGTTTTATGAACTCTGTGAATTCTAGAAAGAAGACAGAGGAGGCAGAGTACGTAGACTAACACGATTCACAAGAAGAGAAAAGGTAATGAGAAGACACTTTATCTCAAGAGGTAACATCAGCTGGTAATGAATGGGGACACTTGGAAATGTGGGGAGTCTTTCTTCTACAGGACACTGAGAAGGTGGACCTTTGTATGGTATGAATGGCTACGTAAAAACAGAGCAATAATCTGAAATATTTTTACTAAAACTATAAATCAAACAAATTCTAACGATTTATAATGAATGGCTCAAGATTTCATCCAGCTGAAAGACTTGGATGATCTAGCCCTCTCCAAATACATTTGGAATGGAGGTTTAATTGGATGTTCTATTTAGAGTCTGTGCTATTGAAAAAGGCTTTCATCAACATCAAATGGGCATAGTAACATAATTCAACAAGCAAGCAAGTAATGGAATGAAATTAAACAAAGGAAAACATACACCCACAAAGGTGAACTTAGCGTTGGAGGGCTTCAACTACATTTTTTTTTTTAATGCTGAATTAAACACAAAATGTCCAACATAGTCTTCACAGCAAGAACATTATTTGTTGGAAGCCAGAATGAGGCTTCAATGCATTCTGATTCCTTATTTTGTTACATAATAATATGCTTAAAAAGCAACACATTGTGAGCTTGGGAGCTGTTAGGCATTTATTTACCATGGTGGGTTAATCTCATTCAGTGAGGTATAGAAACTCAATAATGAGTGCTACAGTATATAAGCTAATTGCTAGGATAAAACCAAATGAATAATTACTTAACTCCAGAATGAGGCCTGCGGGAATTTTTCTTTAATAAAGGTTTAATTCACCAGTGATAATGAATGCAATCTCACATACTACTGAATAACACCATTAGCATAATGGCTGCGATACAAAAACTATAATTAGAACTAAACAGAAACGTTAATTACAACCACCAAGGTACTGAATGAAATACTGTTGTTTAAGAAATTGACCTGCTTTGCTGTCATGCTTTATGAGTTCAAGGATATCTCTGTAATTAAATATATATAAAAATAAATATATATGTGCATATATATAACCATCAAATAGTTGTTTTTTTTTTAAATCATCCTACTGGAATCCTTTAAAGCGTAATAAATATACTAATAAGAAACCGTCTAGAATTTGAAATACAAATTAAACCTAAAAATGATTAAAACCTTTGCTTTTTATCTTGATTAAATGCAAACATCAATATTTGTGTTAAAAAAATCCAATATTAGAGAAAGTAGGAATCTCCAATTTTGCATTTTACTGATGTTAGTTCTGTGAAGGCTAGAAAAGCAGTAACTAAAAATGAGCAGATTAATAAAGTGTGAAATATTACTATAATAACTTAGAAAAATAAGTTGCATAATCAATTTTAAAAAGTCAAAGTACTAAACTAATGGTTCTAAAACGTCACTGTGATCCTTAAAATTATTTGAATTTCATTTGGGTAAAAATGTACCTAATGTTTTACTACACATATAATAAAGGATTTATGTATCTAGATAAATATATGTTGATAAGCATTTTGAGACCAAGTGTCACATTCTTTATTAAATATCAAATACAATAACAATAACCATAACAACCCTCTTATTATATACTTTCAATGGGATATGCTTAGAAATACTATCAAAAAGAGAAAGCCAGGGATCCCTGGGTGGCGCAGCGGTTTAGCGCCTGCCTTTGGCCCAGGGCGCGATCCTGGAGACCCGGGATCCAATCCCACGTCGGGCTCCCGGTGCATGGAGCCTGCTTCTCCCTCTGCCTGTGTCTCTGCCTCTCTCTCTCTCTGTGTGACTATCATAAATAAATAAAAATTAAAAAAAAAAGAGAAAGCCATATGCCTCAAATATGTTTATTGCCACCTCCAATGATACGAATTTTTCATAATCTTTATTTTTAAGATAGAACTTCAATAGAAAATAAAAGTATCCTAGGAGCCAAATTAGTAACACTGGAAAAATACATACCTGGGCTACTCTTTATCCCTTTCCTCCATAACTCAGTTTTAATGGAATGAATGCATCTCCCGCTATTTTTCTATCAGTCCCTTCCCTCCATTACAATGCATTTTCCAATAGCCCAACAGTATTTTTGAGGTCATACTTGTAGCATCTCCGGTAATGCAAGTGGAAAGTGTCTCTCTTCTCACTATCAGCTAGCCCATAAAAACTCCATTCTTTAATGAAATATTACCTGGTAATAACTCATACAACAGGTATATTTATCCTTCATAGTACTTATTACAATTTTCTGTGACCTGGATGATTGCATACAAGTGGATTGCTAACCACTGCATCCACCCTGACAACAGCCCATGAGGGAACAGAAGAAAGAAAGCGTTAGCTGAGATGTATCTTTTCCCATGCTACTTCATATCCTCGTAACTAATAAACTGTATGAGTAGAACTGATGGGTTTTTCAAGTTTCTCTTTTGCCATCTACCATCCTGTGGAAATATATGCCTAAAACAATTAACATCTGACTGGCCAGCTTTGACTTTTGAACTCTGGACTCGTGTAGGAGGCTCCAATTGGTGACCATAACTCCTAAATAGGTCTTTGACCTAAGAAAGCTTCTTTTCTATCAGGGAATGTCATCTTCTTGCACACTTTTGGATGGGTTACAGAATGCGGGAGAGAAAGGGAGGAAAAGACTATGACCTAGTAAATTAGATGAGTCAAATCAACTCTGGCCCCAATGGCAGAAGTGATAGCCCTTATTACTAGGATATTTATCTAATTACCCGGTAGGCATCTCCAACCCAATGATTTACAAACTAACCCCTGCTTAGTATTGGTCTGTACATATCTTCCTTCTATTCTTCACCTCAGTTAATAATTACACTATCAGCTCAACCACCCAAACAAGAAATCCAGAAGTTTTTCTCTACATTGTTAAATACAATTGACTAACAACTTTTAATCAACTTTTTCATCCTTAATAATGTTCTCTTTTTTTTCTCATTAAGAAGGGAAAGATAAAGAAGGGAACAATAATTGTCTTCCAACAAAAACTTGAGTGGGTTTTATTTAACCTTGAATTAAAAGAACTGTTTTTAGAACCATGAAAAACCAACATTAGGATTTTTAAAATAAGCATATTATCATTTTTGGAAAATGTGTCACAGTGATCACAAATGTGGATTAAATATCAGCAGTCCATCCAAGCATGCATCGAAACACTTGTTATCATATGTTAACTCCCTAAAACATACATGTTGAAATTTCCTCTAAACTTAAAAAGGAAATTTCATGTTTCTCATAATAAGCAAGCCTACAATTTGCCTATCTTTCTAAAGGAAGAGAAAGAGGAGGATCCTAATGGCTTCCAGCAATCAGTACATTTACCCTTGGGTGATCTCTGCAGTTTCAGAATGCATGCACAGTCTGAAAACATTCACCTTGCTATGGACCTTGAACCATTCTGCAAATACATAGAAAAATAAATTAAGTTAATTCAAGTGCTGTTGCTGCTGCGAACACTGTCCTTCACGAGGAGAAAAAAAAAAATAGGTGGGTGTGGGTAGTGAGTAGGACTATAGAGAAGGAAATTTGGAATTGGCACAAAAATCTACATTCTGCCTAGAGCTTACTGGCATATAAATTTCTTAAAAGGAGAATCATAATCAAACACAAACCATCTGTTTTGTTGTATAAAAATTAGCAACCATGGTTCCAGCATGTGGTTCTATCCAGATACAATGCTTTTCTTCTTTTTTTTTATTTTTTGCATTTTCCACTTCATAACATATAAAAACTCCTGTCCAAACAGAGCCTGATACTACACCCACAATAAGAGTCAGCCTCCTCTGTATTTTTAATTAACTCAGGCCCAGCAGTCGTTTTTAACAGCTAACATTTTGTGTGAGTTACAGTGTGCACACTGCTGAGACATAAATGCAAAGTAATCACTCTAATAAGTAGATATAAACATTTACAATAATTGCAACAAGTCTCTGCAACAAATAGGAGGATAGGAAGAAAAATAACCAGTGGTAAGCCAGGAAACAAGTTTCAATACAACTGCATGAGTACAAATGTCATTCAAAGCTCTGATCTTTTGTTGTGTTTAGTCATTTCAATACCCCAAAGCCACTAATGAGCTTGTACTTTCAATGCCAAAAAATGAGTACCCTGATTAAGAAACAAAAACAAAAACCAAGACTTCGATTTTTATGTTTGTGCCAAAGACACCAACAGAGAACTCAAGGCATTTGGGTGACTGCATCATTTCCATAACACAGAGAAATTATAATACCTCAGTCCAGAACCAAATAGAGCAAGCCTTCAGCACTCTTTTGCAAAGAACAATAGGCTGTAAGGTGGAGAGAAGCTGGATATTGGGAAGAGCAGAGAAAACACCAAAGGAGCAAGACAAGGTTGGAGAAGCAGGCAGTGATCAGGGTGTGGGAGTTTAGTAGGGCAGGATAAGGGGAACAGATATGCTAAGCACAATGAAAACATGAGAGGGTTTTAAGCAAGGTATGTCTTAAAGGTTGCCATGACAGCAGGTTAAAGAAGAGGGCAAAAGTGAAAGCAAGAAAACTACCTATGGGCTATCACAGTAGGATGTTTGGTCTTCAGGAATAGGGCTATATATAGAAACAGGAAGAACAAGTAGATTGAGGCCAGGTATTTAGAAAAGAAAAATAAAGAAAAGGAACAAAGAATGAATCCAGGTTGGGGCTTGGGCATATGGGAGAATAATGACACTTTCACAGAGACAGGGAATACAGGGACTACGAAAGAATAAAAGTTCATACAGCACAGAAGTCAACAATTTTCAGGCTTCTCATCTATACCAAGCACTGTCCACTATATACCATAGATATTGCCATTGCCTTTTCATTGACAACTTATAATCTGCTGTGACACAGAGACAAATATATATATGATCATTGGAAAAGAATAGCTAACATAAAATGGATTAAGTGTGGACTAAGCACTAATGTAAGTGCTTTAATCATTTAAATCTCACACAAATGCATTTTACAATGGTAAGTAAACTGGGGTCCAGAGCAGTGGTAAAGTGGCAAGCCCACAGTCACCCAGCTGATAACTGTTAGAGCCAGAATTCAAACTGAGATAGTTTGCTTCCAAAGTCTATGCCCTTAACCTTTTATACCACACAACTTTCAAGACATACGCACACATATGTATGTGCACACACACTCACACACACACACAGAGTTCTATGGTAAAAGTATAATAGAATAAAGATTGATGTTAACTCTATGCATCTGAGAATGCAGAAAAGCTACTCTGAGGAGGGCAATGCAGAACAAGCCCTGATGGCTAGTGTTTTTGCAGAAAGGAAGAGTGACTTCCTTTCTGGTGGCTCAGTGGTTTCACGCTGCCTTCGGCCCAGGGCATGATCCTGGAGACCCGGGATCGTGTCCCACATCAGGCTCCCTGCATGGATCCTGCTTCTCCCTCTGCCTGTGTCTCTGCCTCTCTCTCTCTCTCTCTCTCCCTCTCTCTCCTCTCTGTGTTTCTCATGAATAAATAAATAAAATCTTAAAAAAAAAAACTACCAAAAAAGAAATCTCTATACTCCTATCATTTGCAAGTTTGCTTGTATGCTCTGATTTACAACTTCTCTTTTAATTTTTTTTCCTTTTGATTCACAAGTTGTCTTGTTATTTCCATGTAATACTGAATAACTTTTGTTCTACTGTCACCAAACAGAGGCCAATTACCCAGAGTTTAATATCATAGGTGCAATAAAACAGCACATTCCAAAGACAATTCCTAAAAAGAAGTTAGAACTAGTCCATTATCCCACCCCTACTCCATATCTACCATGTTTAAACAGAACACTATTTAAACAGAGGGCTAGGATGTAAAGTAGAATATCTGTAGTAGTGAGTCAGTAGTCTAGGGTAATTTGTTTTTCCTCTCCTCTCTCCACAAGGGAAGGGGGGTGTATGCTCTTTCCACCAAGAGATGACCCATAAAAAATGGGTGAGGTTGCAAGAAAGAGAGATCAACATTCTATCTCTGATTATGTAACAAAATTGCTCCGTGACTAATAGACCAAAGAAAAGGGAATTGGGTAAGCAGCAGAAGAGGCAAGGGTCGACGGTGGGAGCTGCTACCACTTCCACATATTTGGTGTGGCAAGGATTCCACATTTCTAGCAGATCATATTTGCCACAGAAAGTAGCCAGATTTGGGCTGTTTTGCAAGTATTTCAACCTGGAAGACTGCCTCCTGCGATCTCAGCAGCCAGAAGCTCTAAGCTGTACCATGGGGCAGGGTACCAAGAGGAGGCCATGCTGGAAACAATGCCCTATCAAGAAACTAAAACAGGGATGACTTCACAGGGTGCCGTGAAGGACACACACATCTCAAGAGAGAACCAGTGATTAGAAGACACTTAAGTAAAACATATATTCATGGCTTTTATTTAGTCCTCCCACTAGTTCTCCCCACCCTCCACTGTGTGCTCCAACCCTGTTAGAGCTAGAAGAGAAAAAGAAGGGGGCACAGCTGGGAGGATGAAGGAATGGACTGGCTATGCTCACATTCATTCACGTTTCCAGCCAACATCTGCCTGGCCAGGTTGGAAAGAGATGGGATATGTGGAAGAAACAAAACTAGTGGTGCCTGAGTGGCTTAGTTGCTTAAGCCTCTGACTCTTGATTTTGGCTCTAAGATCAAGACCCACCTTGGCTGCTCACTGGGTGGGTGGAGCCTGCTTAAGAGTGTCTCTCCTCCTTTTCCTCTGAACCCGCCCCAACCATGTGCACACACTTGAGTGTGCACTCTCTCCTTCCCTCTCTCTCAAAAACAAAACTAAACTAAAACTAAACTACAATTTTTCACTGGAATAAATGGCACTGGATTTAAAAAAAAAAGTATGTGAGAGGACAAGAAAACTATGGATCTGCTTGAGAAACTGTTAAGAGACAGAAGGCATATTTGAAGGGGGTAAAGTTCAAAAAAATAGTTGTTTCCCTGCAAACTATTCAATAACTAGTATTTATCAGCATAGAGTATTTAGAAAACACCTTTTACATGTGATATCTGGCTAGAAATGAAGTTGGAAACATGATTTATCCCCTTCAAATGAGCATAGCAAATCACACATTTGATTCTCCCTAAGTTCCTAAAACACAATTTCTGGCTCCTAGGAAGCAGAGTAGGGCAAACAGAGAATGTTTTACAGAGAACAGAAAATGTTGGGTGCACATGTTTATCTAGCTATCCTATATTATTCTGTAAAATATACACACTTAAATATATACCTGTTATTTTTTCTAGCAAGAAAATAGTACAATCACCAGTTTTATTTAGCTCCTTTAATTTTCTCAAAGAAACAATATTTTTTCATCAAAATATTAGGAAAGAAATAATTTGCCTTAGTAAAGGAGAGTGCAAACATAGTAACTCTAATTTGGAAAGATATTGAACCTATATTTATTGGCTAATCAAATATATTGTAAAACCAGAAAGACACAGCAATATTTAAAATCTAGCTGATTACTCTTTGGAGGCAGATGACTAACTGCTTACCTCAGCAAAGCAAAAATTGCTACCAGAGATTTTTTTATAGAAATGGTCCTTATTTATTATCTAAGTAACAGCTGTATACCCCATAGGCAAGATATGAAAGCTCTTAAAGGCATGATTTTTAAAAATCCAAACTTTACGTTACAGTAATGTGATGCTAATTAAAGTGGTGCCTTGGAAATAAATTCAAGATGTTTACTCCATAATCCACAGTAATGAAGAAAGGAAATGTAGATTGGCCAAAAATAGTGGACAGGGAGTCGGTCCTAACCAAGAGAATAAAAAATATTGCCTCAGAAATTGCCTGCAGACCATTCAAGTTCTTGTGTCTGACCCTTCCTTGCTCAACAGCTTCCTGTAACTCAGTCCATCCCGAGAACACACTGCTCTTTCCCAGCTGACCAAAGGAACAGCCTAAGCTTAGCAGACCTTGCAAACTCTCTCTGGGGAAAAGGAGTTTAAATGAACAACCAATTAATAAGCTCCTGTTTAAAAAAATAAAATAAAATAAAAGCTCCTGTTTTGTTCAAATCCAATTTGGTTAAGAAATTTTGCTTCATCCCATCAAGTGCCCCCCTCAGTGCCCGTCACCCAGTCACCCCAACCCCCCACCCACCTCCCTTTCCACCACCCCTTGTTCGTTTCCCAGAGTTAGGAGTCTCTCATGTTCTGTCTCTGTCTCTGATATTTCCCACTTATTTTCTCTCCTCTCCCCTTTATTCCCTTTCACTATTTTTTATATTCCCCAAATTAATGGGATGAGCACTGGGTAATATGCTAGATGTTGGCAAACTGAACTCCAATTAAAAAAAAATAATTAAAAAAAAAGAAATTTTGTTTCAATGACCTTTCTTTCAGTGTTTCAAAGGTAAAGAATCCAAGATAACAGTAAAGAATGATTAAATGAAAAAGGTCTCAACTATCAATAAATGGAGATATCCCTGAAGAGTGAATGCTTTACATTTGGCCCCTGTAGAAGTCTGCATGATTATGTATGACTTAAGCCAGCAAAGTGTCAAATGACTTGCAGGATTAAGTTGGTATCTTTTAAGTAATATACATTCATTCTCTGTACTCATCTAAGAATGAAAGAAAACAATCTTGTTAGATGTAGAAAATTTAAACTTAACTGAAAAAAAGTTAAAAGAACATTTAAGTATAATAGATGACTGAATCACAGACAGATGAAATCATCTTCAGCTATGAACACATTACCTTGAATGAACTTTCAGGAGCCATACAAACTTATAAAGGTACCAAAAGATTAAGGCAAAAGGTATCTTGTCCTTTTTAAGGATGGATCCCAGGAACCATAGAAATGTTGACATTAATTTCAAGAGAAAATTTGAGGACAGGTTTTTAGGCTTCTATATATTTAGGAAAGAAAGGGCTGAAATCAAAGGAGTCCAACTAGAGTCAATAAGAAAATTTGAATAAAATCAATATTAGTTCCTTTTTTGATACTATTTCTGTATTAAAAGAGTAGAAGAATACTCCAGACATGTGAGACCCTGAATTCATTAAAATATTCAACAAAATCACATGATATCATGGAATATAATATAGAAAGATACAAAAATGAAATGATATCAACTTGGAGTACTCTGCTATTCTACTGGGTTTGTTTCTTTGGCAATGTTGTTTCTCAGTGGCTTCAGAGAAAACATGGAAGTCATGATTGCCATTTTTAAAAGACAAAAATCTATTTAGATTTATTAACATGAAACACTTATAGTTCCTTCACTTTCATCCTTTGGCTTCTGCACAGGCTCTTACTTTTGTCTGCAATGATATTCCCCTGACCTCCCTGGTTTGTTCAACAGAAGAGCTCTTATATTTTCATCAAATCTGTTTGACTTCAAATCATATCCTCTAGGATGCCTTCTCCAAAGAGCTGCTGAAATAATTTCCCATGCCTGAGTGATTGAACTCATCACATTGCATGTTAAACTAGTTGTTTATTTGCTATTCAGCCATCTAGATTGTGACTGTCCTGCAGAAAGGGCATTATTCATCCTGGTATCCTCAGAGCCTGAAACATAACAGATATTCAATATTTGATGAATAAAACCAACTTGCATGATTCCAGAAAAAGTTAATCGAGATGGTGAGAAGCTTCTATCAAAAATTGCAGAAGAAACCACAGCTACCTAGTTGTTAGTAAAGAAAATTCCTAGTAATGAAAGGCATTTACCTATTCATTGCTTCAGATTCCTACTGAAATGACACAGAGATTTTTAAAAAATAAAATTAAAATGGAAGGAAATCTAATCAACAATGAGATGGGAACAGCAACGTGACATAGTTGAATAAAATATACAAACATAGTACATATAAGATCATACTGAAGACAGTAAATAAGAAATGATTTCCAAACTCTCCTGTTGAGATGTTTCAAATCAGCATGAAGGAAGAAAATCCATGCAGAAACCTACTGCTCAGCAGTTTAGCACCGCCTTCAGCCCAGGCCATGATCCTAGAGTCCTGGGATCAAGTCCCACGTTGGGCTCCACATGGAGCTTGTTTCTCCCTCTGCCTGTGTCTCTGCCTCTGTGTGTGTGTGTGTGTGTGTGTGTGTGTGTGTGTGTGTGTGTGTGTGTTTCTCATGAATAAACAAAGTCTTAAAAAAAAAGAGAAAGAAACCTACTGTTGATCCCACTTAACTTTGAAGAGTAAATACTGGAGTCATGGACAGTGCATGGCCTATATGGAGCACCCGTTTAGATTTCTGTCTGCCAATAGGAAGTCAATGGTTCTGAAAGGTAGTACTTGGGCCACAATGTCAGCAGGTAAGGCGAGCAGTGGTAGGACAAGAAGAGTGACCCAAGTGTGAGGCTAAGAGCCAAAAGAAGACACACCACCTAGAAGCCAGTTCCCAAAAGTGGTTTTGTTAATAAAGAGATTCCTCTATAAGGAAGTTCCCTTGTTGGTTATAGGGGTAAGTCCTTATAATAAAGTTACATAACTTCCTATAACTTTAGTTCCCTTCCACTTCATCTTGGGCTGCTAGATCACTGGTTCTGGAAATTTAGTCCAATAGCCTAAAATCTCAAGATATGATAAAGGATTTTTACAGCTCAGTTTAGACAATAAGAACTCTTCTTTAAACCATTTATGTGTAATTCCTAGCCCTGAGCAGACTTCTGTTGTTCAATGAATATTTTTTAAAAGTAACTAAATATGTAAAGATATATAGATACAGATATATAGAGACCAAAATAGCTTAACCATTGAAAACAAAAGTAGGGGATCCCTGGGTGGCTCAGCGGTTTAGCGCCTGCCTTTGGCCCAGAGCCCTGGAGTCACGGGATCGAGTCCCACATCGGGCTCCCTGCACGGAGCCTGCTTCACCCTCTCCCTGTGTCTCTGCCTCTCTCTCTCTCTCTCTCTCTCTGTGACTAACATAAATAAATAAAAATTAAAAAAAAATAATTAAAAAAAAGAAAACAAAGTAAAGTTTGCAAATGTATCAAGTTTGTAATCATAATAGAATTCAAGGGAAATATGGATTCTGAAACTAGAGACAAACAATAAAATGGCAAAGCAATAGGCTGAGAAAAGAAAACAAAAGAGCCCACAAGGTGAGGGAATTTGAAAAACTGCAATTACAGAATTAAAATATGCATCAGAAGCAATGAGTAGTAAAACTGGCACTATAGGAATTTCGAATTCATTACGTAGGGGACAAAAGGAAGAAAATTTCCAAGCAAGTAAAAAGGCTAAAAAATTGGTATCCAATCGACATTTCGTGTTTCTAAGAAGATATCAGAGAAATTTTGAATAAAAATAAATAATTAAGTTAAAAATAACTTTTCTGATCTATAGAAATGCCCGAATCTGCATAACTAAAGGACTTACTAAAAAACTAAGAAAATTAATGCAGAAAAAAATACATAGCTATATGGCAATAGAATTTTAAATTCAGAGACAAAGACTCCTTAACCAACTCAGTTTGAAATAGTTCAAGGGGAGAGGGGAATCAAGATGGCTTCAGAATTTTTCCACCAAATATTAAATGCTAAAATGAAATGACATCTACACATTTCTTATATCTACACAATTTTTAGAAAAAATAACTGTAACCCAAGATTTTGATATGCAACCAAATTGTAGATCACATATAAATGCAAAAGAAAGATTCCCTAAATACTAGAGGTCAGAACCTAAAATACTAGGTATTTTTTCTATAAGTATTATTGAAGACTTAAGCCAGTCAACCAAGAAGTGAACCACAGGGGAAAAAAAAACCTAAATGACCAACAAAATATCAAAATATAGAAAAGAATCTGTATCAGGCCAGAAACACTGAGGAACTGCAAAATATCATATAGACTTCAGAGAACAGAAGCGCACACTCATTTCAAACCACTAAAACTTCAAATGGGTGCCTGGGTGGCTTAGTCAGTTAAGGGTCTGCCTTCAGCAGAGATCACGATTCTGGAATCCTGGGCGACATCGCTTGGGCTCCTTGCTCATCAAGGAACCTGCTTCTCTCTCTCCCTCTGCCACTCCCCCTGCTTGTGCTCTCTTGTTTTCTCTCTCTGTCAAATAAACAAATAAAATCTTAAAAAAAAAAAACCGAACACTTTTAAAAAGTACTATCTTATTAAAAATAAACTGAGTTGGGAAAAAAACTGCATCTGGAATTTTGACAGAATAAGAACTATAGTACATAAAGAACATTTCCAAAGTATTAAGGAAAAGACGGCCACACCAATTAAACAAATTAGCAAATGACCCAAATGGACCATTAACAAAAGAAGAATTTCAAATAGAGTATAAACTTATCAGAAAAGATTCATTCTTACCAGCAATTGAATATGACAACTTAAAACACCACAATGAAATCATTTTTCATCTCTCAGGTTAGAGATAATGGAAAAGTATGATACTACCCCCCAAATGGCCAGAATAAGAAGAAATGGACGTTCTCATATACAACTGGTGGTCATAATCTTTCTAGAGAGACACCTGACAACATGACTCAGAAGCCTAAAAAATTATTTATTCTGTGATTCAGCAATTCCACATTAAAATTATCAGTTGAAATGTACTCATAATTGAATATGAGAATGATATAGGAAAATCATCTACTTATTCGTTCAACAACGTTTTTATGGATTACCTATTGTACTACTCCATATGGGGAACTTTAGTAATAAACACGGCAGCTCAGGTCCCTAATCTCATGGAGTTTACGTTGTAATGGGGAAAAAGGAGACAATAAGTACATCACGAAAATGTTTAAACATGTAACCTAAAAGGCACCTAGGAAAAAAACAAAAACAAATTCCTGAAGTCATAGAACATCAGTGATTTAGATATAATTTAAAAATAATTTTTCTTTGACGTGTCTATTGAGGCAACATTTCCTAAAGATATGCCATTCTAAAAAGGGGAATTCTATTGTCATGTTGTACTGGCAAAGACTCTTGGGGATTCCTAATATATATTACCAAACTGAAGGTTCTAACAAGTTTTGAAAGCAAGATATCAGTATCAAGTTTCCCAGAACTTGTATTTTTTAAAATGTAGCTCTTTTGGTTTTAGATCATATAAAAAATCATTTGAAATACTATCATAGGGATGCCTGGTTGGCTCAGCGGTTGAGGGTCTGCCTTTGTCTCAGGGTGTCATCCCCGGGATCAAGTCCTGCATCAGGCTCCCTACAGGCAGCCCACTTCTCCCTCTGCCTGTATCTCTGCCTCTTTCTCTGTGTCTCTCATGAATAAATAAATACAATATTTTAAAAAGAAATACTATCATAAAGAATAGTATAAAAAGCAAATATAAAGCCTCTGAAACCACACCGTCCTGAGATAACCACCATAAGCATTTTGCTATTGATCTTCCTTTCTTTCATGTCTTCATGTCTATATAACCACACAGTCAAAATGTGTTTAAAGATTGTTCTAAAATCCTGTCCTTGCTGTGGATCTATTTGATTTCTTTTACAATTTTCTTACCCCTCCATCTGCCATCCTGAAAACCAGTATTAAGAATCTGGTGGTTTAATGAGAAAAAAAAAAGAATCTGGTGGTTTCCATATTCATATAATTATGTACAACATTATCATGTAGCAGGATGTTAAGTGGGATTGCCTCTGGACTCCGAAAGTGGGAAACCCTAAGTAGAAGATGAGGTCTTAGACACATTTTCACATTCCCTACTCAGAAGGGAGACAAAATTGAGCCCATGAATCTTAGTTATCCCTCAACCTGAGCCTGCGTATGAATTTTTATTTATACAAAGAAGCACTAGTTTAACAGAGAGTGAACCTGCGTTTCCTTCTCCCAGTAGAGGAGGGAATGCTACCTACCCCTTCACCAAACTAAGTGCAGGAGTGGGAAGTGGGGAGGGCAGCAATAAAATCCTTGGGAAGATGACAGGAGGCTTGCCGAGAAGCCTTTGCAGTGTTATTTTCTGACAGAATGCTTGTTGATCTAAGGAAACACACCAGTCCAACTAGTACTGCATTTCTGCTACAAGGAATTCTCAAGAATATGCTATAGTCCTAAAAGAGTCTGGGGAAATACATCCTAAAAACAGAAGCTACTGGAATTTCCCTGACATCAGGAAAAGGAGGAAAGATTGCAACAGGAGTAAAGTACATTTCCATGGATGTGGGGCAAGAAAGTAAGTTTTCCACAAGTCAAGTGATAACATAAATGCAAGTAGGTTGGGGATCCATGGGTGGCTCAGCGGTTTAGCGCCTGCCTTTGGCCCGGGGGTGATCCTGGGATCCCGGTATTGAGTCCCGCATCGGGCTCCCGGCATGGAGCCTGCTTCTGCCTCTGCCTGTGTCTCTGCCTCTCTTTCTCTCTCTGTGTCTATCATGAACAAATAAATAAAATCCTTTAAAAAAAAAATGCAAGGTTAAGGATGCCTTTGAAAGGGTCCCTATTCAGGGCACCTGGCAGAAAGAGAGGACTCGAAATATATGTTCTTTGCAAAGGAACTAAGAATTATGAAAAGAGAAACCAAAGTTGCATTACTCAAATTAGGATAAGGCAAAATATTTTAAAAATATATAAAATATAAATAAAAAATATTTAAAAAGCCACAGCACCAGAGCACCCGGGTGGCTCAGTCAGCTGAGCCTCTGACTCTTGGTTTTGGCTCGGGTCATAATCTGAGGGTCCTGAGATGAAGCCCTGGGATCTTTGCTTCTGCAAAACAAGCCATAAGGAAGATGAGAGGGGCAGGGGTGAGTAGTTACGCAGTATCATTTTTTGTGTTCACTATTCTTTTTCTTGTTTGTTTCCTCACTGGGCATGGAGCCTGCTCAAGAGTCTCTCTCTCCCTCTGACTCTCCCCTTGCCCCAATATGTGTGTGCTTGCTCTCTCTCTCTCTCTCTCTTACTCTCTATCTAAAAAAAATAAATAAATAAAGTCACTTTTTAAAAAGCCATGGCACCAGAATCTACAAATGCATTACTAAGAGAAGAAGCTGGCAGCAGTAAGACAGGTGTCACAACAGACAGCACACA
Organism: Vulpes vulpes; assembly: GCF_048418805.1. Lineage (NCBI taxonomy): Eukaryota > Metazoa > Chordata > Mammalia > Carnivora > Canidae > Vulpes > Vulpes vulpes. The sequence goes on from NC_132789.1 coordinate 85,161,522, forward strand.
GAAGCCAGGAAAGAACTCCAAACAGCATCAACCTCTGCCTGCTTACCACTCATCTCTCCTCCCTCCTCTGACACTGGAAGAATAAGCCACAGCAAGAAAGTGAGGAAACAAACAAGAAAAAGAATAGTGAACACAAAAAATAATACTGCGTAACTACTCACCCCTGCCCCTCTCATCTTCCTTATGGCTTGTTTTGCAGAAGCAAAGATCCAGCCTGTGCTAGGGGTGAGGGAGAAGATTTGAACTGGTGGAGACACTGAATCTTTGGTATTAAGTTAGAGTGCATTTTTTAATCTGGGGAAAAAAAAAAAAAGACTGGAAAGTCAAGAGATTTGATATCAAGGTATAATCCAGGGACAAAGAAGGGATACTTGACAAAGTCTGTTTGGTCATCAGTAGAAAAAAGTAGAAGTTATTTCCTTATTGCATTCTCTCGAGACTATCACACTTAATAAACATATTATATATATGTACATATATTTATATAAATCCTGCGTATCATTGTGTCATTATTAAATTTATAAAATGCAATGGTTTTTATATATGTTATATGCTTCTTCCTATCCTCCTCTTCTTATTTAATATTGCACTCTGGAAAGCCTCTCAAACTTAGTTCTAATTCATTAATAATGGTTACTTTTGAGTCTTTGGTAGTGATGTACCCATTTTTTTTAACCACTCCCATATTATAGACTTACATTTGTATATATATATTTTTTTCTGCTACAAGAAAAACCCTGAAATATGCATTTATTTTATACCAGCTTTTATTTTTATAATATTATTTTCCAGGAGTCTTCTTGCTAGGAAAATATATACATATTATATTCTAATATGTTGCCAAAATGAATTCAACAAAGAATATGACAAAATTACACCAGCAATATATAAGAATATCATTGGAATCTCCACTAACAGATATTTCCACTCTTTTTAATTTTTAACAACTTAATAGACGAAAAGAGAGATCCTGGTGTTATTTTAATTTAATTTAATTTTAAATTATTTTATTTTATTCTTAGCGGGGTTGAGTATGTTTATTGGTCATGTGAATTCGCTCTTTTGGCAAATTCTTTGTAATACCATGTGCCTATTTTTCTAGTCAGCTATTTGTCCTTTTTTCTTATCAATAAAAAGGCTCTTTGTTAGTATAGAATTTAAATATTTATATCCAAAATGTTACAAGTATTATTTGCAAATCAATCCCATCTTAGCTATACATTATTTTTTTACTATTAAAATAGCCTTTTTAATTTTTTAAATAATTTTAGATTTATAGAAAAGTTACAAAAATAATAAAAAGAGCTTTTCCATGCCCCTCACCTAGTTTCAGTTTCCCGTGATACCATCTTCCATGATCACGGGACATTTGCCAAATCTAAGAGACCAATATCGGTATATTAGCAATAAGAAAATTTTATACTTTATTTGAATTTCACACCTTTGCATTAATGTCCTCTTTCTGGTCCAGGATCTAATCCAGGATATCACATTGCATTTGTTTTTTTATCTTTTTAGTATCTTCTGGTTTGTAATAGTTTCTTAATCTTTTTCTTGTTTTTCATGACCTTGAGAGGTTTTTTTTATGTTTTTTTAAAGATTTTTTTTTGTTTGTTTTTGTTGTTTCTTTTTTCTTTTTTAAGATTTATTTATTTATTTATGATAGACACAGAGAGAGAGAGAGAGGCAGAGACACAGGCAGAGGGAGAAGCAGGCTCCATGCAGGGAACCCGACCCGGGACTCCATCCCCGGACTCCAGGATCACGCCCTGTACCGCAGGCAGCGCTAAACCGCTGAGCCACCTGGGCTGACCCCTTGAGAGTTTTAAAGAGGAGGATTGGTCAAATATTTTATAGAATAACTCTCAATTAGGATCTGATGTTTTTCTATGATTAAACTAAGGTAATGGGTTTTTGGAAACAGTAACACAGAGGTGCTCTTCTCAGTATCACGCAGCACCTGGTACCATGTGACATCACTGGTGATGGTAATTCCATCAGTTGAGTACCACAGTGTTTGCCAGGTTTCTTCATTATCAAGTTCCATTTTTCTCTTTCTGTACTCTCTTCTTTGGAAGCAAGTCATTAATATCATACACTTTTTATAATCAAAGCACACTTTTCATTTAAACTTCTTGGTTTCCTACCTAGCCGTTTCATCGTAGCTCATGGAATGAAGTTCAGCCTCCACAACATGACTGGCAAATCCATGGGATATGACCCTTGTTCTCTTCCTCAGCCTCATTCACAGGCTTATTCTATTCTTTCTTTTTCTCCCTCATCTCTGGTTTCACTCAGTTAAGTCTCATTCTTCAGATATCAACTTACATATCATTTTTTTCACAATGTTGTTTCATGAGATCTTCAGTTTTGGTCTAGTGATGCATTTCTGTGCTCCCATGGCTGTCCTCTGTAACAGACTTTATTGTTGTGTGCTATAATCTTCTCTATCCTTCATTAGATTATGTATTACAATAGGACAGTGATAGTGTCTTTCCTCTTTCCTTTATATGTCCAGTGTCTGGAATAGTGTCTGATACATAATGTGTACTCGATAAATGTCTGATGAATAAATAAATAATTTCCTTTTCAGAATACCACAGGCTTGACTTAGTAGTCCTCAAAAGTATTATTTATTGCTCTTAGTTTTCATTAATTCATTTAGCCAGTATTTATTACACACACCTTCTTTGTGTCAGATACATGCTAAGTGCTAGGTGCCTAGAGAATAAGACAGACTATAGCCTCTGCTCCTATGGTATTATAAACATGTATTGCATGAAATCATAAAAATTTTTTTAAAACTAAGGCCATTTCCAAGACTCACTCATGGGCTACAAATTGTGATTGTCAACACTGACTGATCAACCCCTTAGTTTCTGGGGGAGCATAAGCTCTACTCAACAGAAAATATTAATTAAATCATCTTATTCCAGTTGATCAACTCCCCCTAGAAAGAACAAGTAAGGGGCTTCTGGATGGTTTAGTGGCTGACTTGAACCTGAGCCTTCTGCTCAGGTCTTGATCCCGGAGTCCTGGGATCAAGTCCCACATCAGGTTCCCACAGGGAGCTGCTTCTCCCTCTGCCTATGTCTCTGCCTCTCCCTCTGTGTCTATCATGAATAAATAAATAAAACCTTTAAAAACAAAAGGGAAAAAAAAAGAAAGAACAAGTAAGTAGTTTATGAGGGTGGAGGAAGTGGGATTAGATTGGGGAGTAAAAAATGTGTAAGGAAGAGGGGAAATGATTTAGAAATTGGGGGATTTCTGCAGTATTTTGCAGTGATATCATGCAAAACCCTGATGTGCAAGTTTTATTTCAAGCTAAGAAATTTGGTAATAGAAATGGTAGTGGCATTTTTAAACCTTTTACTATAGGTATTTATTTGGCTTAACTTGAGAGAATTCACAAATATAAATTTTAATGGAGAGCTTTTGACCTTTCATATTAGGTTTAATTTGTTTCTCTTTTTAAATGTTTGAGTATTTTCATTTGATTCTGTGTTGTCAGTTGAATTATTCTACTAAGTCAGAGGTAAAGCTTACAATTATGAAATCCAAGCATACTTGTGACTTATGACCCAACCACCTCATATTACTGCTGACTGGGTGAACCCCAGACCTTCTAAAATATTAATTGTGTAATTTCCGCTGAGGCCCTTGCTATTTCTCATAAATATGTGTTTCAAAAAAAAAAATGAAGTCACTACAGTCATCCAGTGTTCCGAATAACTTTTATCTCATAAAGCTGAACTGAAGTGCTTTTAATAAAGATACCCTAGCTTCCTACAGTTTGATTGCTGGGATTGCTATGTGAATATAGCCAAGTGGGATTTAATCTAAGTTTAAAATACCTTGTTTAGGTTTTTATTTCCTAGCCTATAAAATACCTCCAGTTATTCTGCTATATAAATAATGCAGCCATGTCCTAGATGCCATTCTCAAGTACAGAGCTAAGGTAGACTAATGAACTACATGTATCCCAGACCCACTCTAGCTAACCCGTGGACCATAAGTCTCAAGTTAGTAGGAAAGGTAAATCTGGTCTCTTTATTCCGGAGAGTATCTTTGAAAGATTTACAATTTCCATATTATATTTTGCTTCTAAAGGTATGGAATAATTTAAAACTTGGACAACATACTAAGCGAGGAGAGGAGTTGAATATTTCTTAGTATAATGAACCAATTCCTGAAGGTGAATAAGAGTTCTGCAGTTAGTACACTCATCTTATTTATAGTGCCCAAGTTATCCTTATGTTTTTGTCAACATAGCTTTAAAAACTATTATTCACTCCCTTAAAAAAAACACAAATACACAAAACAAATATTCCCTCCTAAAGAGCAAGTGTGCAATGAAAAGAAAGAAAAGAGGGGTCACATTTATCCATTTATTTATAATAAATAATGCAAGCTTTCCAAATGGAAGTACTAGAATAATTAAACTAATTTTCCAAAATTATTCTAGTGTATTCAATTATGGATTTTAATTATTTTAGAGAAGCAACTTGCAGTGTTAATGAACAAGACAGTAGTAAAAATCATGGTGGAGTTAGGCTTCATGTTTCTGCATTCTATAAGCTTTATTAGACAATGTTAATCAAATATTTGATGAATACTAAGAGCCTTTTGGGATAGTAAAATGAATATTACCATCATGACTCTGAGAACTAGGTTGAAGTATAATCACAGTCAGTTAAGGTAAGTGGATTTCACTGCCAAAGGGAACATTGGTTGAAAAGAGGCCTCTGGAGAACTGTTTGGCATTAAATAGAAATAATACTAAAATAAAAATTAAAACTTTCTGAGTTTATGATGTAAATTACAGGAAACCAAAAATCTTAAGTTAATGTTGCTCTTCGATCTTCAACTCATAATGAATAAAAAGATTCAATAGGATATAAAAGAATAGAATAGAATTCTTATCATTTCATTTTCTACATTATATTTGTTTTATGAGTCACCCAAATACATCTTCTACTTTTCTCTGTGTGGCATCTTTTAAGAAAGCAAGAAAAGAATAAGAGAACAACAACAAAAAAAATGAAACCAGTGTTTATTGGACTACCTGCATCACAATAACCTGGGACTGAGAGTTTAAAATACAGATTCCTGGAAGTCACCAAATCTAAAAAATTGATTGCTAGGGCTAAAGACAGGGATTTGTTTTCTAAATGATCTAAGCAAGTGATTCTTAATCATATTAACGTTTAAGATCTGCTGAATTAGATTGTTGAGTGAAAAGACAAGTTAAATGTCTATTTTGATTTCCCCCTTTTCCTCTAATATTATCATGACAATCTTTACAAAGTAAATGAATTTTACTTCCCTTAATACATATCACATACTGAAAAACTTTGCTTCTTTGAAGTTAAAAAAAAATCTTCCAGAAACGTGTACTAGGGAATTATTTATAGCAATAAAACAAATAGCATAAAATATGAGGGACATAAAATGATAAGCATTTATTTACCTCTTATCTTTATAAGATCAGTGTTAAACATCTAGTTGGCTCAAGTGAATCAGCTGGGAGTCCCCTAAACTAAGCCAGGCTTGTCTAGGCAGGTATAAGCTGCAGGTTGGTTTTCGGTCTGTTTGATGTCTCTTATCATCCTTGGATCAGAGGGCTAGTTGGGGCATATCTTCTCATAGCAATGACATAGGCACAAGAAGACTAACTATCCAAGCACATATCAAGTGTGCTGGTGCCACATTCACTAATATCCGATTGGCTAAAATAAGTCACATGGCTGAGTCGAAAGCCAAAGGGTAAGAAAGCACATTCCACCCACCATGAGGCTAAAGCTAGTCACATGACCAAATCCAATATCAAGAGTGTAGGTAAGTGTACTCCCACCATGGAGACTGTAGGGAGGAAATGACTAAATGACTAACAAGTCTAAAAGTGATACTTTACCTTAATAAAATTAGTTCTCTGCTAACCTAGTGCTAACTGGCTAGATAAGGGAGACCAGGAAAGGGGTCTCCTACTCACATCATCTGTCTCAAATGTCACTGTAAGTTTATTCCTCTGAGTTAAATTTCTACGATATGTAGAAATTTTCTGGTAAAACTCAAGCTTTCCAGAAAGGTGGCAGTAAATTTTGAACAAAGCAACACATTTTTTATATCTTTTTCTTAAAATAAAAGAATATTTAAGGTACTGTCTCAGGAGCATATTCATAAGTTATATGGGTCAGATATAAGGTAGCAACCAAAAAAAAACAGGAAGGAAAGGAAGTCAGGGATACCATGAAAAGAAGAATCAAGAGAACACAAGTGATTGGATTGGATGGTGTAAGACAAATGGAAAGAACCACAACAGATTTTAGGTCCCAGTGGGTTGGAAATGGAAATGATCCATAGAATACTGGAAATGTTAGAAGAGAGTTCAGCCAAGAAGTCAGACCAGAGAGAAAGAGGAAGGGAGGGAAGGAAGGAAGGAGAGAGAGCAAGGGAGGGAGAGAGAAGGAAGTAGAAGTCTTAAACATAGAAATGACAATGAAACTTGAGAAAGGTAATGAGGTTACCTAAGGAAAGCACTAGGGAAAAGTGTAGGAACTTAATTAAAGAAACAGTCTTGGGGAGTTCCTGCATATAGGGAAAAATTAGGAAAGGAAACTGAGAATACCTCAATTAAGCTTCCTTGTCCAGGACACATTAACCATTCAATAAATAAGAGACAAAAGATCTCATCACTTGATCTAGAGATGATAGCAGAGAGATGACATTAGATCCCTATTTGTGATTTCTTGTCAAACACTGCAAGAGACCATTTACCAGGCATTATTGTTCTTTTGCTAGGTAAAAATCACATTCCTCAATTCAGTAAAAAATAAATAAGGCAACTTGATGCTATCTATAACATAGAGAAAGTATTATGGAAGCTTGTGATTAGTTTTCTACTAGTATTTAGTGACTATCATTTTGGAAAATTGGAAAATATATTCTAATCACCTTGCATGCAAAGATAGTGACATTTTCTTTTCTTTGATCAGACCATGCATTCGAATAGTGCTTTCTTAAAATTGTGCCATTTAATATATATGTCAGGCTTTTAAAACACTGTCACATTTGATACCTGTTAAACTATTTGTAGTAGACTCGGTTAAGACATTCCCACCAAATGGTAGTGGTATGGTAACAATGGTTAACGTTTGTAAAGCACTTAAGCACTTCCGTAAATGCCAGGCAGTGCTCAGAGTGCTTTCTGTATATTAACTAATTTAATCCGCACCACAACCTTATAAAGTGGGTACCTTTATCATCTTCTTTGGCACATCAAAAAATCAGAGCAAAGGGAGTTTGAGTAATGCACAGGCTCTCATAAATGGCATGTGCAGAACTCAAACTCATGCGATCTGGCTCCAGGGCTCAGCTGACAACACATCCCTCATTACCCAGAAGATTCACAGTTTTTCCTGTTGTTCCAATGTAATTATTAATGGCATGTCGTTTAATTCTTTAAGTATCCCATTTGGGATGATAAATTACATGACTAGCCTATCTATAGCCCAAACCCTTATCAACTACACAATGCTGCCTCTCTGGCAGAAAGCTGGCAGTGCTGAGGAAGAAAAAAGAGAAATGAAGAATATGCTGCTTGGAGCAGTAGGCATATTAGTTAAACCTCAAGAGACTAGAGAATTTATCAGGTTTCTTCTTCTTATGTATAGATATGTAATTTGAATGTTCCAGGTGTCACCAACCTCATGGTATAAATAGTCTCATTAGCTTTAGTGCACAAATCCTAATTGCTCTTAAGCCCATCTGTATGATTCTAAAACATCATGATTCCCGCAGACTCCCCCAGTTATTTTAGAGTCTCCAAAATATATATTTCCCACGCCTATAGACATAATGTATTCATGCTCTTACATCATGCCTCCTCATTGGAAGTGTGATGTCCATTAGCTACTTAGCAGAGACATCTCTCCTATACCATATACCCCATAAAAACACCATTTTCTCAAGTGTCCCAACTTTTTTTGCTGCTCTACTGGGCATAGCAACTCTCTGCTGATCTAGCTACTACAGGGCTGCAGGATCTCAAGCTTCGCTTTGCTTTATGAGGAAGCAGAGCCAAGGGCAGAATGGCTCACTAACCCAATCTGGGCTGTTGCTTTTTCTTACATGGGCCCAAGTGTCACCAGGTTAATCATAAACAGTTCTTTTTGTTTATGCACATAACCCCTCCTTACACGAGGCCTCAAATCAACCTGTTAGTTGGAAAGCATGACATACCAGGAATAATTTGTCATCTCAATTTTTTCTTTTTCCCATCTTTCTTAGCACCTATATATATTTTTTTAAAAAGAGAGAGAGAAAGAGAAGAATGAGAAGGAGGAGAACAAGAAATGGAAGGAAGGAAAGAAGAAGGAAGGAAGAAAAAAACAAGAAAAAACCTTTCCCCTTATTTTTCCACCATGCAAATAATTATCTCACAATGCTCACAATTTCCATAAAGAATAAGTTTCTATCTCAGAGACAGAAAGAAAAATTATACTACTTTTTTGTAATTGTTTAATTCTGTTTAAATATATGAATCTTTCAACCTCCCTCAGAGAGTCAGAGGTTTTAGGTCAAAATGCATTCATATGTCATTGAGTTGTAGAGTCTCAAAGTCAGTTGACTCTTTAGACAGTGATTTCACTAAGATTTTTAAAAATAGCTATTATTTTAATATCTTTAACAACAGCTTAAAAGGCTTCTCTGGACTAACTGGGTATGCCTGAGACAAACACTGAATTTCAGTGCCTCCATTTTCCAATTTGGGATAATACTTGAGGGTATTACATGGGGGTAATACTTGAATCAATCAATTGGGTTACATTGGCACTGTGGACTCCTACTTGCCACCTTCCTCTGCCACTCCAGTCCAACTATTTGGAGCACTTGCTTTACTCTCCAGACTGTAGGGACTTGGAGAGTCTGATAGATGCCAGTGGCTCCCTGAATTCCTCTGGGCTGAAAAAGAGATTGTAGGCTAAGGTGAAGAGTCCTGGGACAAAGATCAAAATACCAAACCTTACTCCGAGAGATAGGACCAGGAGTAATAAGACCCTTTGAAATAAAGGACTGCCTTTTCCAAAGAGCAAATACTAGTCTCATTTCATTGGAAGTGTTAAGGGGGGCAGGGGGTGCAGATCTTCTGACAGTAGATGCTAAGAGAGCCTTTACTGTTAAGATCACCAGGGAGCAGTCACAGTTATTCGAGTTCTTTCTGGTGCCTTGCCAGCTATTGACAACTTGCCAGCCAGTCCATGCCAAACTAGGGCAGACAGCTGTTCCCCCTACACTCTCCAGACTCTCACAACTTCAGGTAACCAACAGCTGGCCCTGGCCACCAAGAACCACACGCGTGCAAAGGAAAATAACTTTATAATCCAGGAATTCAAGAGCCAGACAGAAGAAGAAGAAATAGAACACCCAGAATAGATGGCTCCTAATAAAAATAGAATTGCTGATGGAAACATAAAACCACTTGAATAAAATAAGAAAATATAAGTATAACTAAAAGTAAAAAAAAAAAAAGACTTTTTAAAAAATATTTTATTTATTCATTTAAGAGAGAGAGAGCACAAGCAGGGGAGGAGCAAAGGGAGAGGGAGAGGGAGAAGCAGACTCTCTAGTGAGCAGGGAGCCTGATGTGGGGCGCCATCCCAGGACCCTGGAATCGTAACCTGTGCCTGTGACAATTCAGGCGCTTAACCGACTGAGACACCTAGGCACCCCCAAAAAAGACTTTCTATAACAACAACAAAAATACAGTTCTCTATTTTCATAATTCAGTTTGTAAATTGAAAAAGAGTATAATCACTACTAAGGTCTGATTAGCCTAGAAGATAGGACAAATTTTCACTTAAGAGATTAAAAAAAAAGTGACTTGATAGAACTGCAGAAAATAGTGAAAAGGTAAAAAATGAAACATCAAAGATACATAATAAACATGATCTAGTTTACTGAAAATACAAAATCCAATTATATGTAATTTATTTTTAAAAAGAATTTTAAGTGATAGAGAAATCCTGAAAATAAAATTTGGACAAAGAGATAATAAGCAATACAAAAAAAATCTGGACCTGCAATATTAATTTTTGAGATGGTGACAATATTAAACCCACTAAACAGAATAAAAGGGACAGAATGGCATGGCCAAGGGCAAGATTTATGAAAAAAACATAACTATGTATGTGTCAGACAATATAGCAGCTAAAGCCAAAAGGCAAAAAAAAGACATAAGGCAAAATCTATAAGAATTATAGAATAATTATAGAATTACAAAATAATTCAATTGAAAACAAAAAGCAGAATCAGACCTATACATATAGAAACTACACACTTTCAGAACCAGATAGATCCAATAGACAAAAATAATTCCCAAAGGCATAACAAAATTGTGGTAAAAAAATAAACCAACTTGGATATAAATTTTGCCCTATTTAAAAAAAAAACTTTAAAAAAAGCTTATATTTTATTTTTTTAATAATAAATTTATTTTTTATTGGTGTTCAATTTGCCAACATACAAAATAACACCCAGTGCTCATCCCGTCAGGTGCCCCCCTCAGTGCCCGTCACCCATTCACCCCCACCCCCCACCCTCCTCCCCTTCCACCCCCCCTAGTTCATTTCCCAGAGTTGGGAGTCTTTATGTTCTGTCTCCCTTTCTGATATTTCCCACACATTTCTTCTCCCTTCCCTTCTATTCCCTATTATTTATATTCCCCAAATGAATGAGAACATACACTGTTTGTCCTTCTCCGATTGACTTACTTCACTCAGCATAATACCCTCCAGTTCCATCCACGTTGAAGCAAATGGTGGGTATTTGTCATTTCTTTTTTTTTTTAATATTGTTTTTTTTTTAATTTATTATTTATGATGGTCACACAGAGAGAGAGAGAGAGAGAGGCAGAGACACAGGCAGAGGGAGAAGCAAGCTCCATGCACCGGGAGCCCGACGTGGGATTCGATCCTGGGTTTCCAGGATCGCGCCCTGGGCCAAAGGCAGGCGCAAAATCACTGCGCCACCCAGGGATCCCATGTCATTTCTAATTGCTGAGTAATATTCCATTGTATACATAGACCACATCTCCTTTATCCATTCATCTTTCGATGGACACCGAGGCTCCTTCCACAGTTTGGCTATTGTGGCCATTGCTGATAGAAACATCGGGGTGCAGGTGTCCCGGCGTTTCATTGCATCTGTATCTTTGGGGTAAATCCCCAGCAGTGCAATTGCTGGGTCGTAGGGCAGGTCTATTTTTAACTCTTTGAGGAACCTCCACACAGTTTTCCAGAGTGGCTGCACCAGTTCACATTCCCACCAACAGTGCAAGAGGGTTCCCCTTTCTCCACATCCTCTCCAACATTTGCGGTTTCCTGCCTTGTTAATTTTCCCCATTCTCACTGGTGTGAGGTGGTATCTCATTGTGGTTTTGATTTGTATTTCCCTGATGGCAAGTGATGCGGAGCATTTTCTCATGTGCGTGTTGGCCATGTCCATGTCTTCCTCTGTGAGATTTCTCTTCATGTCTTTTGCCCATTTCATGATTGGATTGTTTGTTTCTTTGCTGTTGAGTTTAAGTTCTTTATAGATCTTGGAAACTAGCCCTTTATCTGATAGGTCATTTGCAAATATCTTCTCCCATTCTGTAGGTTGTCTTTTAGTTTTGTTGACTGTATCCTTTGCTATGCAAAAGCTTCTTATCTTGATGAAGTCCCAATAGTTCATTTTTGCTTTTGTTTCTTTTGCCTTCGTGGATGTATCTTGCAAGAAGTTACTGTGGCTGAGTTCAAAAAGGGTGTTGCCTGTGTTCTCCTCTAGATTTTGATGGAATTTTGTCTCACATTTAGATCTTTCATCCTTTTTGAGTTTATCTTTGTGTATGGTGAAAGAGAGTCATCTAGTTTCATTCTTCTGCATGTGGATGTCCAATTTTCCCAGCACCAAAAAGCTTATATTTTAAATATGTGCTGAATATAATCCAATTACATTGGAAATTAAAAATATGAAGATGAATTAAAATACTTAATGATTCAAACATTAGTAATATACTTCTAAAGTAACTTTTGAATCAATCCAGTTATTCCATTCCCTAAGTATATATGCTAAAGAAATAAATGCATGTTCATCAGAAATATGTTCATAACAGTTTGTGTATAATAACCTTAAACAAGAAATAAACCAAATTGCCACCAGTAAAAGAGTAAGTAAACCGTGATATATTCATATGATGGAATTCCAAACAACAATAAAAAAGAATGAAATATTGTTAAACAGGACATGTATGACTCCTACAGATATTAAAAGTCAAGAAAGTCCAACACATAGAGTACATGCTGGATGATTCTGTTTATACAAATGTAAAACTTATCTCTGATAATGATAGTGGTTATCTCTTGGAAGTGGTTTATTGATGTGAAGGGGCACAAGAGAACTCTGGGGTGATATAAATGTTTTATATGTTGATGGTGATTACACTGACATATGGATATGTAAAATTCATCTAGAGGTATTAAAATTTGTGCATCTTAGAGTGTATAAGTTATGCCTTGTTAAAGAAATATTTAAAATAAAGGAACTGAAATAATTCAGTGCCTATAAAAATAAAAAAAAATGAAATACTTCAAAAACAATTAGGACAAGATCAAATTTATAGCTTTGTATTCTTTCTTTGTTAAGGGGTAATAACTATAAATAAAGGAATTTAATATTGATCTTCAAATTTTGTAAAATGATAAAATAACAAAAAATTATCAGAGGTAAAAGTTAATAATGATAAAAAGAAATAAAAAGTAAAGGTATAAATCTGAAATTTGGTGGTTTGCAGACACTAATAACACAGAAACTCTTGTAAGCTTTCAAAGTAAAAGAGGAGCAGAAATATGATGTAGAGAAAGGAGACAACCATTTCTAGTGAAAATATTTAAAGAAATTATAGGATAACATTAAAAACAATTTGATTGTAATATAGTTGTAAATCTAAAGAAATCAGTATTTTCCTAAAGCTGATATAAATCACCACTATTATTGTCCCCAAAAAGGGAAATTTTGAATAAAGCAATTACTTTAAAGTAGATTAAAACAGTGATTAATGATCCATTAAAGAAGCACCTGGACCAACTGTGCCATACCTAAGTTTTACCTAACCTTTAAAGAACAAAATTTGAAATATTTTAATTAAACTTTCCTGAACCATAGAACATGAAAGAAAAAAAATCTTTATTTAATAAAACCAATATGATCTTATCCTCAAACTGAATGAAGCTATTCCAAAATATCTACAGTTTAGTCTTATTTTTTTAAATAGCTGAAATAGTCTAAATAAAATATTACCAAATAGAACCAGCAAGATTCCCACTATTAAAAAGTATGAGTATTCTAGAAAAATCACTACAATGCCATACAGTCTATCAATAAAATGTATTGAATTATAATATTAAAACAAAAAAATGTAATCAATAGATACTGAATTGGCAATAGACTGAATCAAGCTGTCATTTATAAAAAAAAAAAAAAGCTTTAATACAATAGGCACATAAATCAATACAATAGCCTAAAAAGTCCCTCATTATACCTAAGTATACATAGGAGATTAATATATAGAAAAGTATTTTCATTTAGTGGTCAGAGATAATTAACTCACTGAATGATGTTGATACAAATGAATATCCATTTGGAAGGAAGTTGGACCCCTACTGACATCATATCCAGATGTAAATTCCAAATAATCATTTTTTAAAGATTTTATTCATTTAAGAGAGAGAGCAAGCAAGAGAGAGTGAGACAGCAGAATCAAGGGGAGCAGCAGAGGGAGGGGGAGAAGCAGACTCTTCACTGAGCAGGGAGCCTGACTCAGGGCTCTCTCCCTGGACTCTGGGATCATGACCTGAAGGCAGATGCTTCATGGACTGAGCCACTCAGGCACCCTGTAGATTTCAGATAATTAAAGATATGTAAAATGTGTAAAATATAATAATTTTAGAAGGAACTTTAAGTAGGTTTTATGTATAATTTAGAGTTTAAAATACTTCTTTTAGGGCAGCCTGGGTGGCTCAGCGGTTAGCGCCACCTTCAGCCCAGGGTGTGATCCTGGAGACCCAGGATGGAGTCCCACATCTGACTCCCTGCATGGAGCCTGCTTCTCCCTCTGCCTGTGTCTGTGCCTCTCTCTCTCTCTGTGTCTCTCATGAATAAATAAATAAAAATCTTTAAAAAATAATAAATAAAATACTGTTTTAACCAGAAAGATAAACCAAAGTCATAAAAATACATGTTGATTAGAGGGGGCACCAGGCTAACTCAGTCAGGAAAGCATGTGGGTCTTGATCTCAGGATGGTGAGTTTGAGCTCCGTACTAGATGTAGAGAGAGAAATATAAAGTTTTTTGATCCCAAGGTCCTCGGATCAAGCCCCATGTCCAGGTCAGGCTCCCTGCTCAGTGGGGAGCCTGCTTCTCCCTCCCCCTCTGCCCTTACCCTCACTCCGGCTCTCTCCTGCTCTCTCTCACTCTCTCTCAAATAAATAAAACCTTTTCTTTAAAAAGAAATATAATGTTTTTGTATTACAAAAATATAACTTAAAAAAATTCAGAATTAAATGACTGGAAACTGTTTGTAAAATATATGGCAAGTGAAATTTGTATATATACAATAGAGTACAAAGCTCATTAAAATCAATAAGACAAACAACAAAAATGGACAAAAACTATAAATAGACAAATCGTAGAAGAACTGACAAATGTGAAAAGCAGTTAAATATCAAATATCACAGATAGATAAATGTAAATTAAAATAAGTTTAAATCATTTTCCCCTCACCAAATTGGCAAGTATACTTGCCACTGGGAATTGGATAAAAAGGATATATTCCAACTTTGCTGGTGTAAATGTGAATTGTTACAGCCTTTATTGAAAAGCATTCTGTAAATACCAACCAAAATGTAAAATATTTATATCTTTTGATCCAACAATTTCACTTTTGGGAATCAAAAGCACCAACACAAAAAGATGTTTGTAATGGTCTCCAACTATAAACAATGTAAATTCTCATCAAAGGGGAATGACTAAACTGGTATGCATCCATATCATAAAATACAATGAAGACATTAAAAAGAGATAGAAGGTTCTCATGATGCATTGATAAATGAAAATAGATTTAGAGAAATGCATATAATATGATTCTGGTCTGTAAAATAAACACTAGCCATAAACATGTACTTTCATATGCATATATAAGCAAGACAAGCATAGAAGAAATTTCTTAAATTTTACAAGAATATATTATATCAAAAAAATTTTCTTCACTGTGAAAAAGTTCAACAGGCTATACAAATGTGAAAAAGTGGCTCCTCTTCAAATACTCTGCAGCCTGTTTCTATTACACAGATGAAAATAGAATCCACACAAAATGAAAACTATTTCTATGTAATGAGAGACTAATCCATGTTTAATTTATAAATAATTAAATAATACTCTGTTGGCAAAATGTTCTAAATAGACTTTTAACAATTTGATATTCTTTTGACATTTTACACATTTGTAAACACTGGAACTAGGAAATTCTATGAAAATACATTTTTATGGTAATATCTTAAATATATAACTGAATATTAAGGATTAATATTCAGAACAAAAAATAAACATTCTGACTTACTTTTTATTTCTCTTATTTTTTTAAGGTTTCTATTTATTTATTTGAGAGAAGGAAAGAGAGAAAGGGAGAGAGCGTGAGGCTGCGGGGAGGGCGAGAGAGGGAACCCAAAGTGGGCTCAATCCTGGGGCCCTGAGATCGTGACCTGAGCTGAAGGTAGACACTTAACCAACTGAGCTACTCAGATGCCCCACCTTTTTATTTATATACATTTTGTTTACTGGTGTCTGATATATCCATTTTAGGGAAATCATTTACTGGAATTTGCAAATAACCAATTCTATTCTTTTTTAATAACTTCTCAGAAAAAGTAATTACACATTAAGTTTGCTTATAGGACATTCACAGAGCAGCAAAGCAAGAACTCTAGTTTCATACCAAAGTTCTTTCCTATATGAATTGTGGTATTATGATTTCAGCAGGAACTAAATTATAATAGAGATACCAAACTGAGAACAGAGCTACCCTATGACCCAGCAATTGCTCTACTAAGTTTTTACCCGGAAGCTAAAAATGTAGTGAACCATAGGGGCACCTGCAACCAATGTTCATGGCAGCAATGTCCACAATAGCCAAGTTGCGAAAGGAGCCAAGATGTCCTTCAACAAATGGATAAAGAAAATGTGGTGTATATATAATGAAATATTACTCAACCATCAGAAAGGATGAACATTTGCCATCTACACTGACCTGGGTAGAACTGGAGGGTATTATGCTGAATGAAATAAGTCAGTCAGAGAAACACAATTATCATAGGATTTCACTTGTATGTAGAATATGAGAAACAGCACAGAGGACCATAGGGGAAGGGATGAAAACTGAATGGGAAGTCATCAGAGGCGGAGAAAAACCATGAGAGATTCTTAACTAGAGGAAATAACTAAGTGTCGATAGAGAGGAGCAGCATGGGGGGATGGGGAAATTAGGTGATGGGCATTCAGGAGGACATGTGATGGGATGAGCACTGGGTATTAGAGGCAACTGATAAATTATTGAACATTACATCTGAAACTAATGATGTACTATATGTTGCTTAATTGAATTTAAGTTAAAAAAAAAAGGAATCACCAGATAAACTTACTATAAAAAGATCATGATTATCACCACCATTAAGTAGGAAGCACTAGACTAAGCATGAGTTGGCCACAGCAACCAAAGCAGGTTTAATAGTTGAGCCCTTTCTCCAGAACAGAAAGAAGAAAAGATGCAAAGTAACTAACATTTATGAACCCGTAGATATGTTGCTTTATATATAATATGTATTCCTCTGTTGTTTTGGGGCTGAATTTGAGCCCCTCAAACTCATATGTTGAAGCCCTAACCCTCAGTGTTATAGTATTAGAAAGTGGGGCCTTTGGGAGATAATTAGGTTTAGGTAAGATCATGAGGGTAGAGTTCCCATGATAGAATTAGTGCCCTTATTAAAAGAGAAAGAAGCACCAGAGATTGCTCTTACAATAATGTGAGGATACCGTGAGAAAATAGCCATCTTGGAGCCAGGAAGAGGGTCCTCACGAAGAACTGAATCTGCTAGTACATTGATCTTGGGCTTCCCAGCCTCTAGAATTATGAGAAATAAATGTCTTCTATTGTTTAAACCACCCAGTCTATGGTATTTTGTTACGGCAGCCTGAGCTGATTAAGACATTAGATGTATTGGTGAAATAAATCTGTATTTTTAATTTCAATGCATTTGTCTTCAGAAGCTGCTACAAATAATAATTTCTTGGATATAAGCTGGCAGCTACCAGATTTTAAAATTCATTACATGCAGCACCAACAAAACTAGGCCCCACAAAGGAGATTACATACTAGTTATCATTCTTATTTTTATTTTAACAATAAGAAAAATGCTCCCTTTTAATATTTAAACATTTGCTCTGATTAAACAGTCCATTTCTGCTGACTCATAACAGACACTGGCCTGGTACTGTTTATTAACTTTCCTATGAACATATTGTTTATAGCAGGTGTCTGATTAACATAACTGGTCACTGAAGGCTCATTGTTGGCCACATAAGAGAGTAGCTTTGCCTGGCAGCAGAGCCAGCTCCTTTATCACCTCGTGTAGTTGAATCCTAATCAGATTTAATCCCCTCCTAACTTTCCCTTTTGTTGGGTGACTCATACTTGGCTGGCTACACAAGTGTGTCCTAAGTTCACCAGATCACTGCAAAAAAAAACAATCTGAGTATGTCTCAACAGATATGGCCTTGGGATACATTAAATGTTTTCACCTTAAAACCCTTAAAAACAACATACAAACTAAATAAATACAACAGCAGCAAGATGTTCTTTTGGAGTCTGGTAAACAAAGCTGATGCTGGTATGACACCAGACCATCCTATAAGCCTACAAAGTGACACATTTGCAATAGATCTACAAGAGATGCCCCATGCTTTAAATCATATCCCCCAACAAATCAAACAGAATAATCATGAATAAGAAATTATTACCCGGGGAAACCTATTGGATCTCCACAGGCTTGCCTGGCAAAAAGTTTTGGAAAGTCTGAGGGGAGCAGACTTTATCTGAAGGGTAATTTCTTGGCTTCAAAACATGAGATAAGATAAGGTGACTGAATAATCTTACTTTTTATCATCTCTAGGACTGTATGGGCAGATGGTACTTTTTTCATTTTTTCCTACTCTTACCACCATTAGAGAAAAGTAGATGACAGTCTCCTTTCATGTCTCTTCCATTAGTACTGGCATGAATCCTTTATTCTGCTGTGGCTAGTGACGTATCTCCCCTTCTTTCCATATAAGTACAAGGTCTATCCTATGAACTGGATCATGGCAGTGAAAAGAAAGATAAGATCTCTGTCATATTGAAAACTAACAGGCAGGTAGAGGAGATAGTAAACAAACAAACATACATTTGAATATAAACATGTCAAATATGTCAAAAATAAATATCAAAGAAATGGAGGACAGAGGGCAGAAGCCAGTGAGAAGAAAATGAGATACTACAGAAAGGAAAATCAAGAAAGATCTTTCTGAGTAAATGATATATGAGTCAAAGTCTTACAAAGTAATCCAGGAGGAAATAAAATTCTCAATAGAAGGAATAGCGAGTGCAAAGAATCATTTATATATAAATTAATATATATAAATATAAAAGTATATATAAAGTATATATAAGTATATATAAAAAGTATAGATATAGGGGATCCCTGGGTGGCGCAGCGGTTCGGCGCCTGCCTTTGGCCCAGGGCGCGATCCTGGAGACCCGGGATCGAATCCCACATCGGGCTCCCGGTGCATGGAGCCTGCTTCTCCCTCTGCCTGTGTCTCTGCCTCTCTCTCTCTCTCTGTGCGACTATCATAAATAACTAATAAAAAATAAAATAAAATAAAAAGTATAGATATAGATATATAAAAGTAAAGTCATGACTTTAGTACAGTAGTAGTCAGCCTGACTAGAGTAGAGTAAGCAAGGAGAGAAGGGTAGGAATTGAGGTCAGAAAGATAGGAAATGTATCATTTATTAGGTATTTGAGATTTACTCTACATGTGATAGAAAAAACTAGAGAATTTTGATATTTTTAATGTTAAATATTTCAGACATACGGTTAAAAAGTAACAGAAAAAGGAACATGTGTATCTAGCACCCAACTTAAGAAACATTACAGTCTTCCTTTATAACCTACAGCAACAAAAGAAATAAGATGCTTAGAAACGAGTCTATTAAACAAGATGAGCAAGTTCTACAGATCTGCTGAACAACTGTACTGTACTGATAGTCAACAATACTGTATTGTGCACTATAAAAACTGGTTAAGAGTAGAGATCTCACATTAATTGTTCTCAATATAAAAATATAAAATAAGGAGCACCTGAGTGGCTCAGTCAGTTAAGCATACAACTCTTGATTTCAGCTCAGATCATCATCTCAGGGTTATGAGATTGAGCCCCACTCAATGTAGAGTCTGCTTGAGATTCTTTCCATCTCCTTCTGCTCCTCTCCCTGCTCATGCTCTCTCTCTCTCTCAAATAAATAAATAAATAAATAAATAAATAAATAAATAATTTATGTTTATATATCTGTTTTATATTATATGTATATAAAATAAAACAAAAAAGAAACATGTCCAATAAAAACCTATAAGATCTTCAGAGAAAAAAATAAGTAAAACTATTGAAAATCAAAAAATATAGATACAAATATAAATATATAATAAAAAATAAATTATAACACAAACTAAAAATAATCTATAGATAAGTAGAAAAATTTAATATCAAAAAGAAGTTATTTTCTACAAATTGTTTTGATATTAACGCATTTTTAATGCAACTAGAAAGCCTAATTTCTACACTTATATAGAAGTGAAAATGTCCAAAAAGTTTCAAGAATTAAAAAAGTGATGGAACTTTCCTGTCAGGTAAAATGACTCAGTATAAGGCTATACCAATTGGGATACTGGCAGAGGAATATATCAAGAAAAAAAGCAGAACTGAAAATCCAGAACAGACCCAGATTTAGATAGAAATTTGATATATGTCAGAAGCAGCATTGCAAATTAGTGCTCAGAGAGGTCACTGATTTGATAAAAAAAAAAATCAACAAAGTATGATGGGATAAATGGTTATTTAAAGGAAAAAGACCATATAATGTTTGTCCTTCTCTGATTGACTTATTTCACTCAGCATAATACCCTCCAGTCCATCCATGTCGAAGCAAATAAATTAATTAATAAAAGGAAAAAGAAAATAATAATACGTTACTCCCACTAAAAACCAATAAAAAATAAATTTATTAAAATAAATAAATAAATAAATAATGAAAAAGAAAATAATAGTAGGGCACCTGGGTGGCTCAGTCAGTTCAGCACCTGACTTGGGGTTTGGTTCAGGTTGCGATCTCTTGGTAGTGGGACGGAGACCTGTGTGAGGAATCTGCTTCATATTCTTTCTTCCTTTCTCTCTTCCTTCTCCATCTGCCCCTCCTTGCTCATATATGTGTTCTCTCTCTCTCTCTCTTTCTCTCACTTAAATAAATAAATAAATCCATCTTTAAAAATAAAATTAATAAAAGGAAAAAGAAAATAATAATACGTTACTCCCACTAAAAACTGCAAAACAAACAAAAACAAAACAAAACAAACAAAAACTACCCAGGTATTTTATGGACTCCTTCTCAATTATATTCTTACTCTTTCCCTTCCTTCCCAGAGGTATTGGCTCCTCTCTCACCCGCACACTAAGGTGACCTAGTGTGAGAGAGGAGACCATCCTCCTTATCCTCTTCTCTACTTCTTCCATCCCATACCCATAACCTTATACATAGCTCAGACTCAGCCAGGCCAGAGAGCTCTCCTTTTATGCAAAAAATCCCGTATTTCACCAGGAACTTCCAGAAGTTCCTTTCACATGGGCTAAATTCAGAAGCAATTCTATTGAGATATTAAGATGGAGGTTTTAGTTTCACACTTGGTTTTTGAGAGGATGTAACTCCTCTTTGAAAGGAGTCCAATAATGCTGGACTCTTATCCTCTACCAATATTAGTCTCTCTCTATTAGACAGACTAGGGTTCCCTAACATGCCTAGACTCTGAATGAAGCTGTTTCATTCTTGATGAAGAAAAGTAAAAAAAGAGTTAAGTGCTGTTCTGAATTTGTGGTTTCCCTTACCTCACTCACACTTTTATGCTTTTACTGCAAATAAATGTACTCTTAAATAATATAAAATATCATGTTGAAAACCTGCAATTTTTACATAAATTATGTGTCCTTTTGAAACTTTTCCTTTGCTCATAATTTTTTTGGAAAATATTTATCTATGTTGATACTTGTACCATTAGTGTACTACCCGAGTAGTGTTTATTACATATTTCAGTGATTCTTTTTATATTTCCGAATTACTTCATAATACGTCTTAAAAAGAAAATGACAGATTGAGAAGTAAGAAGATAATAGTCTTTTCTAATTGTGTCTGCTACATCATTTTCATTAGAAATAAGTCATCAGCAAAGAGGGGGGAAGATGGCGGTATTGAGTCTGATAAGAACTGACTTATGTGAAATATTAATCTGAGAGAAGAGATTGAATTAACTCAAAAAAAATGGAATGAAATTGCCTAGCAGTTCTAAGGGTCCACTTGACATTTGTGATCAGAAATTTAAAGTGAAATTAATCAGCATGGTTGTGTTTTTCTCTAGCCATGCCACGTTCATCTTCTTGACCTAAGCAAAGACGTGGCTCTCAGATTCAGTCTTTTGGAAATTAAGCTTGGGGAGATAAGGAAGTCAGTATGTGTTGTGAAAAACTGACATGACTGGAGCCATTTAAAATAGGCCTGGAGTGGCCACTGCGGAGAAAGTGTCTTACCTACTTTTGTTTGAACTGAGCCATACATAACCTGTGGACTGGGCAAAAGAGCAAGCAATTGACTGAGAAGTCCGTAGGAGAACAGATATCCTGATCACAAGACTGATGGTTGTGAATTTTCTGAAGATAGAATAGAATCAGCAGTCAATCAATGTATAACCCAGAGTAGTTTAGCTTGTTAACATCCATACAAAACTTTTACTTTCCTTTCTTCAACTCATGTAATCACCCCTCTTCCTTTTCCTCATAAAAACTCCTTGCTTTCACCCTATAAGTGGGACATTATTTGGATTTCTCCCTAAATCTATGCTCCTTACTTTGATCCCAAGTAAAACACTTGTTGGCTTCTCATTACAGCTCTTAGTTTCAGGTTAACGTGTGTGTGTGTGTGTGCGCGCGCGTGTGTGTGTGTGCGTGTGTGTGTGTGTGTTGGGGGGCAGGGGTACCATGGAATGAATCCAAGCTGAGTAAGGTGGAAGGTGGAAGACCCAAAGGGTTATGAATACTGTAAATATAGTCAAGTTAATGGACTGAATGCCCCCCTGTGCTGCAGATTTATTAATGGGGGAGAAGAGCCAGAAAGATGTCAGAGGCAGTCAGAGAGAAGGAGGCTTGAAAAACAGATGTTGGAGGCTTACAGTTACTGGGAATGACAAAATCCAGTTATGACCAAGGAAGTCACTACAGGAATACAACCATTAGAAATGAGAATTAGGGCAGCCCAGGTGGCTCAGCGGTTTGGCGCCGCCTTCAGCCCAGGGCCTGATCCTGGAGACCTGGGATCAAGTCCCACGTCAGGCTCCCTGCATGGAGCCTGCTTCTCCCTCTGCCTGCATCTCTGCCTCTATCTCTGTGTGTGTGTGTGTTTCTCATGAATTAATAAATAAATAAAGTCTTAAAGAAAAAAAAAAGAAACGAGAATTAAAGGAAATGAGAGCCTGAGTTGCACTTGAAACTGTCATCAGCAAGCACCTCCAGAAAACTGAAGGAACACAGACAACTGGACATACACAGAACAAAAGTCCTCAAGTTATTATAAATACTTCAGTCCTACAAATGTTACAGTTAGGGAGTTAGTTATCATCTGCAGAATAGCAAACTTGGAATATAGTAGTTGGTGACAGGCCTCTTTGCCTTTCACTTCAATGAAGAAGATCACGGAGAACATGGTATTAGGAGTGTTTCTAACAATGATTGGTTCTGGGCAGCGACAGAAAACAAAAGTATGGCACAAGCAAGAGATTTACAGTAGTTACACAAGCAACCATCTTGTCCTTGAAAAGCAATACTACTCTTTACAATAATCAGAATTTTTTTTCAGATTAAGACTGACCTACTAGAAATTAGCCAACTGATATGAGCCATTAATACAAGACAGGGGTTTTGATTCTATTTCTGTCTCTAGCCACTCAGGGGTGAGGTTCACCTGCATGGCACATGCACAGGGCCGGCCCTTGGGTGGAGTTCCCAGCACTCCAGTCGTAGCTCCATCCTTCTCTCTCAACAAAGTCTTTTTATAGCTCCAGTGAGTTAGAGTGATGTTACAGGGATTATTTTTAATCCATTCAAATTTCATTCTTACTTTAAAAATTGGGGTACATTAACTTTCTTAGAATCAAATTATTTGGAACTTGCTTTACAACTTCATTGTTTGTTTGTTTAAGATTCTATTTATTTATTCATGAGAGACACACAGAGAGAGGCAGAGACACAGGCCGAGGGAGAGGCAGGCTTCCTGCAGGGAACCTGATGGGGGATTTGATTCCAGGACCCTGGGATCACGCCCTGAATGAAAGGCAGATGCTCAACCACTGAGCCACCCAGGCGTCCCTACAACTTATTTAAATGTATAAATATGTTAGGAGCCTTAGTAAAGAGCCATTATTTTCAGTAATTGTTTAATGTTAGATGAAAATCTCAATCCTAGAAAATATGCACCATAAATTGTAGGTATATAGTCAATTTTGTCTTCTCCAATTAGCATTTTGAATTAAACTCCACAATGTGTAAAGAGAATGAGAAGGTTCTGATATCTGCCTTTTTGGGCAATTAGTGGTAATGGGAGTTACGCCTATGCTATGCAAATGTATTCCATGTGTACTTCTTTTCACCTCAAAAGATGAGATGACAGTGCATACAAGGATGCAAATGAAAATCAAGTCCTCTATATCTAAACCACCAAGGATCATCAGCTGAAAGAATGCTGGTTGCTCATCATGCCAAATATACATATATGTATGTATATATGTGTGTATACATATGTTTGTGTGTGTATGTATGTGTGTGTGTGTATATATATATAAATATATATATGCATGCATTGATAGATAAAGAAGCATTGGAAAGAATATTTCTAAAGACTAGAAACCCAACATCTTTATGGTACAAACATGACATATTTACGTTAAAATGCCTGAGAAACTATGACCTAAAAGAAGCTTACTCTATGAACATCTTGCATAACAGGCCAACATGGCTCATAAAAAAAAAATGCATCTACAAAACAGTATTACCTGTGGATTTCAACATGGAAACAGTCGCAGAATTTTAAATTTTGGAAATTGAAATACTAAAATGAAACTCATGAGTTTATCATGTCTCTAGAGGTAAACTTTAAAGAAACAAGCCTTTAGCATTAGCAACTGGCTTCTGTGATGCCAAATTGGCAGTTCCCAGAAAAAAAAAAGTGTGGTTTTACAGATCTGAATCATTAACTTGCATTTCAGTACCATTTATTTTTTTTTTCAGTACCATTTATAATTTATATAGACATGATAGAGACTTCACATGCTGGGAATACCATGTGCCTTGTTGAGCAGAGCATAATATTTTTCTTAAGTTTTTATTTAAATTCCAGGTAACATACAGTGTAATATTAGTTTCAGGTGTACAATATAGTGATTCAATACTAATATTTTTAAAACTTTTATTCAGAAAGGCTAGAAAATGTGCATTTCTGAAGGTGACTTAAAAAGTGGACAGGGTGAGGTCTGCAAAACTCACTTGACTGTTAAGGGCTGAAAATTACTTTAATTCCTTTGGAAGTTTCACTTCATTGGGGAATTAATGGGGCTCTTGATCAAGTGGAAAACCAGAAAAAAACAAAGTTCTTTAATGCTATGACTATGATGTTGGAATAATTATACTATACATAAAATTTTTCATTTCATAAAAATTTCAGATGAACTATTTTATCGTAATGTTTATTTGTCAGAAATTTGCTAGAAAGTTGTTCTGGATAGGGAGTTCATATTCCTAATATTATAGTAATTTAATCATATAAAACAAAGACTTGCTAGTGAATCTTTACATCATAAGAGTATGGGGAGTGTAATCTTAATAAACAGTGATCTAACAAAGGCAGCCTAAAGCCTTGCCCTCTAATAGACTTATGAAAGTAATTATACCTTTATTGAAGTTACACTACTCTCAAACCCCTGCTGTTCCTGCTATTCTTGAAGATAGTTATTTTCTACTTAACAAAAACAGACAGGCTTTAGAAAAATAGCTAGTGGTAAGTAATATTACAAAATTTAATCAGTTTCTTCTATGTAGCTTATACAACAATGGTACAAATATTTCAACCCAAACAATAAAAGACTCAAAGGCTTAAAAAAAAAAAATCCCAGGACGGCTAATTAGAGTAACTTACTAATTGGAGTAACAACTCACATGACTGCAGGAAGACAGGAAGAGGGGAAAGGGGAAAGTCTTTCACTGGCCGTGATCATTCCCAGGGCATATCATTAGCATAGGCTTTCACAGGCTTTGTACAGCCATAGCTTGGTGAAAGAAGGCATTAACAGAGTTAAATGATGAAAGATGAGACAAAATGTCAAGAACCATCTCTAAAAAGTGTTAGGGGAGAAAGCAGACAAAATTGTAGGAGCAGCTGCTTGGATTATGTAACTGAAGCAAGGTGATGACAGACAGATCTTTCAGGGTTGCTCTTTGCCCCTAGGGTCCAATCTCTAGTTTATGGAGGGGTATTCAAGCTTTAGGGGAAAATGCTTAGATAGCTCCTACTGACACAAGATTGATTTATAACCAAAATCTAATTTGCATTATGGATTTGAAAACATCCATTTCCAATAGGTAGATGTCAGGTGAATAAGGGATTAAAAACAAGAATATAAGCAAAAGCAACCACTGTCAACTAGATCTCAATGAATGATCTGGCATCGTTTAGCTAGGAATTTTAGTAAAATCGTGCCTTATCCAGTTATCCACCAGTGGACATAGATTTCTCCTATTTGCTGTTACCAGCTGACCTAAAAATTCTAATTTGTTTTGCATACAATCTCTCTTTTATGTGTGAAACTTCTTTCTTTTATGATCTAGTTAACTCATCCTAGAATGATTCACTCATCTCCAACATTCTCTATGACCCTTTTTGATTTCCAAACTTAAAGCATAGTATTTGTATCAGCTTAGTGTTCCATACTATTGTATAAGTATTTACAACATTGCATTTATCTAGTTGTGTATGTGCATGTCTCTTCAGTTATTATGTGGATTTTGAGACCTTTGAACTACAATATATTTCACAGATCATATAAAGCACTCAAAATTCATTTGTCAAATATTTTTGCAACAACAATTTTATCAAAAAAAGATTCTGGATTGCCACAACCAAGGAAGGAATTCATTTAGTACACTCTACTGCATTTCTTTTCACTCTATGACTTATTGCTAAAATCATCAATCAGAGAAGGAAATGTGTTTTTACCTTCCACGTGGCTGAAAGCATCAGCAAATATCTACTAAAATACCAGGGGAAAAGGTGGAGTCTTGCTATATAAGGGCTATAGGCACCACTGAAAAAACCTTTACATCATCATAATGCATGGAAAAGGTCTACACATTCATGAGAGCTTTTCAGTAGACCCATTAGAGCAGGTGGGACAAACATCAAATACTTCCAAAGTGATCCAGTGTTCTATAACACAAAAACATGAAATCTTGCTACAGAACTTCACAGCAAATCAATTCAGGCACTCTTTTCACTAGTGAGTGGAGGTGATAATAGAAGAAATATTCTCATTACATAGTCATTAGGATAGGTGCCAAACTTTCCTAACAATGACCACACACCTAAATCAGCTTCATTGTGTCATTTCAGATAATCTGATTTTGTGCTATGAATTCTATTCATTTACTTGCATCCATATTTTTTGAGCTTTTGTCCTTCTCTAGTGAACAAAAAAAAAAAACATAGGTCATAAGCTTTACTGAGCTGAATCATGACAAGAGTATGAAGACCCCAACTAGTATCAATCAATATGTCTAACATGAGGATTATTACTTTCCCCCCATAGCCAAACACCAACCAGTCAGGAAGCTAAACTGATTTGAAGAGGTAGGAAAAACTCAACATCCATTGGCATTGCTAGTATATGCCACACACTTGATAAGAAATAAATGAAGAGAAGCTGCAGCTCTGTTGGGCCAAATTCAGTCTGAATTAGGGTGACCATAGGTAAGCCAAAAATTTGATAGGCAGATCTGGAAATGAGAAAGCCAGATAATGGCGTGATAACCACTATACACATCTCAAACTAACTGGAAAACAATAGGAATGAATAGGAAAGACCCAAGAGTGCCACTGGAAGAGAAAATATGAAGCAGATATATGAGCACATCTGAACACTGTGCTCCTAACCACACATAGATCCATAGGCAGAGGGTGGAAACCTTAAGGACTCAAGGCGTTTGAATAAACACTTTGTCCAATCATACACTAAGTTATACAGAATCAGAGAGAGCCTTTTGAAAAGTCACTCTAAAAAATCAAAACAGTAACTGAGCAGAGAAGTGAACAGCCAAACACCTTGGGGGGGAGACAGATCAGATTCCAGATATTAAGTCCAGACAAGTTACTAAATAAATAAACTCTTGGAGTGCAGAGGCCAGAATCCATAGTTACAACAACATAACATCTAAAATGTCCAGTATACAACAAAAATAACAACAGAAACATTCAAATAAATAAGAAAGTGTGACCCATACTCAGGGAAAAATCAGTCAATAACAACTAACTGAGTGGACTTAGATTTATCAGACAAAGACCTCAAAAATGCTATTATAAATATGCTCAAATAATTGAAATATATTACATTTAAAGAATTAAAGTAAAATATGATACTCAAATGGGCACTATCAAGATAAATAGAATATAAAAAGTAACTAAGTGGATTCTAGAATGAAAAAAATATAACAATGACAAATTTACAAAATGGGGGTCACAACAGATTTGAGAAGGCTGAAGGGAGAAAGTAAACTTGAAGATAGATCGGTAGATACTATCCACTTTTAAGAACAGAACAAAAATTGGAAAAAAGGTAAACACAGCCTCAGAGACCTCTGAAACACAATAAATGGTTTCACAGAAGTGTAATAAGAGTCTCAGAAGGAAAGGAGAGGAAAATGTCTGAAAAAATGGCTAAAAATTTGAAAATTTTGATGAAAAACATTAATCTATGGATCTAAGAAATTCAATGAACCCCAAGTATTTTAAACACAAAGTAATCCATGATCCACATCCATGTTTGTGGTATTTTGTTATGACAGCCCTAGCGAACAAATACACCAAGCAATGCCTATGGCAAAAGATGATACTGCAGATCAGTAGACACTCCATGAGCTATTCAGTATATAAATGCCCTTCATCCTTATTTAGCCACAACCTCAGAAAAAAAAAGGTTGAAAAGCCAGATTGACTGAAATGTATTTTGATGGATGGAAGCCAGAAATAAAAATTAACTTGTTATAGAAAAACAGTGAGTTCATGGACTGAGATTTGTACCAGCAACATAAATAGTGTGATCAAAATTTTATTTTATAAGAATTGTCAGATATTCTCCCCAAATGTTAGTGGTCTACTAGTGTAGACCCATATAGTACCTGACTACCTATCTTACTGACTCCTAGTCAATAGCTTCATGTCATTCTGGAACATAAAATTGCTAGTATTTTTCTGCCAGTATTTCATCTTTTGTTTTTAATGTGTATTTTCAACATGTTTTATAATAAGTATGTGCTAAACTTTTAGAAGCTATTTAAGCTTTTGTGTCATGCTACCTCCAATACTTCTGCATTTTTTTACCACCAGAATTTGCCAGTGTCTCACATTTCTTTTTTCTTTTTTTTTTTTTTTTATTTATGATAGTCACAGAGAGAGAGAGAGAGAGAGAGGCAGAGACACAGGCAGAGGGAGAAGCAGGCTCCATGCACCGGGAGCCCGATGTGGGATTCGATCCCGGGTCTCCAGGATCGCGCCCTGGGCCAAAGGCAGGCGCCAAACCGCTGCGCCACCCAGGGATCCCACATTTCTTACATCCTGGAAACTTTCACTATCTTTTTAAATCCTCTTTAATCCCTTTCCTACATAATTAAAATTTTATTGTTAGAGTGCTTATTAATATGAAAAAAAAATTAAGAGAAAACCATTATATATGTTTCCCATTTAATAACGTAAAGTCTTTTCTTTAGAAAACAGAAAAAAAAATGCAGTGCTGTCTGTTTATGATGTCTGTACTCCGAGGAGCAGGAGGCCCAGGATTTAGTTACAGTTTGCAACTAACTAGTCTGAGCCTGAAATAATTCACATTATATTTTTTAGGCCACAGTTTCTTTAGATGTATACAATATGTTAGGTTAAATAATATATAAGTAACTTCTATGTTTCTGATTTTAAGACTTTTGTCTAGGACTCCATAGTGAAAATTGACTTGTCTCCATTGTTGTTTTCTGATCATTTTAACCGCAGAAAATAAACTAAAAGTTCTATTTACACCCTGGAAAAATACTGGAAAACCTTCAAACTTTAAATTTCTAAAAAATTAGGCATATACAAGAATAGATGCTATAAAATCACAATGTATTTCTCTCCTTACTTTCAGATATGCCATTCTATAGTTATTAGTTTCATTTATTGAGATTTAAAGGAATAGCAAATAATATCATGTTTGCATAGTCTTCAGCTTTTAAGATCAGCACATACACGTAGTCTAAAGTTGCTTCATTTGCCGAAAGGAAGAATTTCAGACAAAAATCGTGTCCTCAGTCACAAATTTTTTTGTTACCATAGTGATGAGAATAAAGAATGGGGGAAAAAAAAGCTAAAAATACCTGAACACATACAGACAGTTTTAGGAATTTGACCTACTTGGTGTCGTACACTAAAGAAGTTAATCAATTGAATTAACTACATATGCGTTAGGTGAAATACTCTACTGGATGAAAAAATGCGTAGGTTGCACATCTGGAGCTATTATCCACAATCAAAGAAGTCAGTATGAATGAAGATGACTGACAAACTAAAATGCATAAAGTCAGATTCTTTTAAAAATGGCATATATACCAGAAGCAACTAGAAAACCATTAATTTAGCTTCATTTCCCATAAATTTTCTGTTTTTCTTCCATTAGTTAGGATATTTCCATTTCAAATGACAGCTTCTTATGCACCAAAGGAATCTTTTTAACTGGATGGAGCAACATAATTGGACATATATTTAAAATTATGTTAGAGTGGCTCCTTTCTATAAAAGAAAGCCTCCCAACTCTAGGCATTATAATAAAAACAATATGTCTTTAAACTAAATTTTCTTTTGAAAATTCTAGTTTTAATAAATTTTATCAACTCAATCATTTGCAGAAAAAACCTACCGTATCACAAGGCATTAAGACTACCTTGTGAAAGATCAATAAAAGGCAGTACTTGCTGTCAAGAATTTTTAATCATCTGTCTAATTATGTTTCTATACACAGACTTTTAAAGTATCTCCACATAGTAAAATGGAAACAACCTGACTTGAAGAGACCAGGAATAAAGTTCCAACTCTACTTAATGAGCTTAGAAAAATCTCCTTCCAAGTCTCAGTCCTCTGTCTGTAAAATGAGCATAAATGAGCATATCATCACCTCTAGCACACACAGGTCATTATGATAAAAGAGAGTGGAAACCAACAGCAAACGTTCAGTAAATAAGCTCTATAAAATGAGTCAGTATACAAAATAGGCTCAACATTTAAACAATTTCAAAATAAAAAACTATAAAAATAACTACGTGTACTTAAGAATTATTTAAGAATAATAATAGCAAATTTTAACGAGCAGTTATATTGGGACACATTTTATATAAATCAGTTCATTTAAATTTCATAAGTCCAGTTACTACTATCTTCTTTTTATGGTTGAGAAAAATAAGGCATAGCATAGATAAATTGTTTGAAGACATACAGCTAGTGGTGGTGAAGCCAAGAATTAAACCCAGGAAAGCTAATTCTAGAGCCATGCTCTAAATTTAGGTCTTCTGATATACTCCAAAATAATAAATGGAGGGAAATATCTGTGAAACTGTTAATTTGAAAAAAATATATTTTAAATTGCTAACTATAATCAGAATAAGCTTCTGAAATATCTGATTCATACTACTTTACTGAGTTTAATTTTTCATTATTACTATCATAAAGAAAAATTAAAGCAATTTAAATGTACGACAGTAAACAACTCATAGAACTTCCATATGACAGATAATCACTCAGCCATTAATAATGTTGTGGTATAATGAGGCTTGGAAACTTCTAAGTACTGATAAGGAAAAAAAGCAGATTTTCAAACATGTAGAAAATAATCTCAATTTTCATAAAACTAATGTCATATGTACAGAAAAAAATACCAAAAAGATAGACATGAAAATGCTTATAATTGCTACTTCTTAGCAGTTTTATATATTTCTAGATTCCCAAATTTTCTATAATAAGCATTCAAGATTTTTGTCATCAGGAAAAAAATGACTTAAACAATCTAGTCATGATTCCTAAAGCCCAAAGTGATTTCAATGCTTCTTTCAATCTGTGAACAGTTACTGAGTGTCTAGAAAACTGTTCTAAGCACTAAGGATACAACAGTGGCAAAGCAAAGCCCATAGGTAATAAATTAGATGAATTGAAACTACAAACTAAGAAAGAGAATTTCAAACCTATAAGGAAGCTTCAACCTTGTCAATCTGACCTTAATCACGTCTTTCTACTGGCACTTGAGCTCCTTTATGCATGTATGCGTGCATGTATGTACATATTTATTTATTTATTTATTTATTTATTTATTTATTTATTTGAGAGAGAGAGCACACAAGTTGGGGGAGGCAGAGGGAGAGGGAGAAGTAGGCTTCTCGCTGAGCAAGAAAGAATAAGGGAAGAAGGAAAGAAGGAAAGGGAATGGCAAGGAAAGGGAAAAGAAGACAAGAAATGGGAAACCACTTGCCTCTCTGGACCAAGTCCCAAACCTCGTCAATTTGCTGCTGGGTTGGGAAATGACCACAGTCATTGAAGAACTTAAGGAGCTCACTTCTTTCTAATCCTTGCCAATCTTCTCTCTTAGCAAACATTGTTTCATAAACTAAAAGAAAGAGATAAAAGAGGATATTTTTGTTATAAATAATATGTCAAGAACAAACTACCAGAAAGTTTCATCTAAATTCAAAGAAGCTTTAACTCCAGTTTTATTTTTTATGTCTAGTGATTAGAGTAGCACTGGGTCAGCCTCTTGGGGAAGGTTAGAAGGACATAGGGCATGCTTCTCCCTCGCACGTTCCACAGCAGTCAGATTTGGACCTGTTTCCCTAAAGAGACTACTGGCATCCTCTGGCCCGATTTATATGACAATTGCCCATGGACCATGCATACGTCAATGCTCAAACTATATCATAAGACACAGCTTTGATGTCAGGGTTCTGGGGACCTGACTTCTACTGACCCATCTTGATACTCCTTTTTAATTAGTTCCCCTAATTTTTTCATCTCTTTTTTACTTCTGTCTACCTTCTAGCTACTTATGTCAGTGATTGGGCTGCTTATTCTACTTCTGAACTTGCTCCTAAATGGAATGACGTCTACTTTTGCCCCCTGACTTCATGTATTCCTCCTTCCTAGTTTAATTAAGGTCACTGGATGTGAGTGACCACAGAAAGTGATCTTGCCACTCCTGGCTCAAGATTTCCTCAGAAAGCCACTCAGTAGGGCCATCTTTTACCTACCTTCCACACTCGGTAATAACAGGGGCTAGATAATAACCAAGAAAATGGATGGATACATTTTATAAGTGAAGTTCCCCCATAAACATCTTATTTTTTTTTCCAAAAGGGTGATACTGAGTCCCCACTCTGAAGTATGATGGAAGGTGATTGTTAATCAGCATTTAAGGATGACAGTCTGCCTCGATAAAGGCTGAGCTCTGAAGTATGGGCTCCATACGACAAAGGACACTAGAGCAGTTTCTAACACTCTAGTTATCCTGACACTCAACCTCATGGGCTTCGACTTTCCATTTATTCACTTATTTGTTCAGTTGAGGTGGACAGTGATGAGATGTCAACAAATTCAAGAAATATTCAGTGACTAAATATAAGCCACTATTCCAGATCCTGAAACACAGCAGTAAAATAAGTTTATATTTGGAATATCAATGGCTTTTGCTCTCTTTTCAAATAAGCAAACTAGAGCACCTGCTGTTGGTACCCCATCCATATTGCCTCGCCCCTTACATTGCTGTGCAAGCTGACCAGACTTTCACTTGCCAGCATCTCATTTCATTGCCTCAGGGCTCCCTCTGGCTGCAGGACTCCACTCTGCCCACCTGTGCAGCAAACCTGAAGTGCCAGGGAATTCAGGCGCCTAATGCCATGGCCCTCAATCACCGGTTCTCCCTCAACTGGGAGTTGGGGGATAAAGGGCCAGCACTCAAGGAAAGTTGTCTACACTCTTCCCTAGAGGGATCTAGCTCCAGTTGATGGTAACCTGCCTAATCAAGCATTCTTATTTGACTTCCATCCATCCTTTCCCTGTCTTACTTCATTCCACTATCAGTATTTACTGGGATCTACTTGCAAATAAGTAAGTTATACTTCACGTTTTGTCTCAGGGTCTGATTTTGGAGAAACCCAAACTAGCACACAAAGAATGTAACTTTTAACTCTTCTGTTTAAGTAAATGTATTTTTCCTTGAAAAAGTGTATGTTACCCTTATTAGTTTTTCATTTAATTAATTTTAGATGCTTCTCACTAGATCAAACTGATACACATACGAACATTATAGCCATGTAATTACATTAATAGGTGATAATGCACTTAATCAGTATATTATGCTTGAAAAACAAATGTTCACCAACACACTAGCAGAATTAATATTCTAGGCAGGTTCAATTACAGTCAATATAAAATTCTAATCATAAAAATTAAATGAATTTTTTTTAGTTATTGAGTATTAAAAATGTATGTAGATAGATAACTGCCAAATATTACCTAATTAACAATCCACATATGAAAGGGATGGAGAATTTTCTGAGGAACATAAAGGCAAATAAGAACTAGCAAACTCTATGGACTCTTGAGTGACCTTAACCCTTAGTACAAATGGATGCCTTACTTGGTAACACTTTAAATCATTCATTTAGCTAATTCTCTTCTACTGTTTAGGTCCTATGTTGGACAAAGCATTGTCTGTCCCACCTGGACTCCTTTATGTACTTACCTCATGCCAGCCTACTCTCCACAAAACAGCCAAAGGGATGTGTTCAAGTAGAAGTTGCATCATAGCCCTCAGGTCACAGTCCTCTGTGGGCTTCCCAACCAACAGTCTATGAAGCCTGACACAGCCTATGCTCCCACTCCCTGCTACATCTCCCATCTCATTTTGTTCTCCTATTGCCCCATACCAATAATAGTAATAGCTTCCTCCAACACTAATAGCCTCCAGCTTTCTGCCTTTGTGCTTGCAGTTCCCTCTGCCTAGAACATTCTTCCTCCATAGATCCACTTGGTTCCCCTCAGACTTTATTTAAGACTTCAACTCGAAGTGCTTTTCAGCCAGAAACCACCAAAGTCCAGGCTGGAAAAATAAACCACTATTTTTTTTTTTCAGACTGAAAGATTAAGGTAGAGTAAGAGTAAAATCTGCAGTTACAAATCAAAGAGGAGAAATTGTGGCAAGAAAGTAAAACAAAAAAATAAGCGAGATTCTATAAGGTTAAAAAAATGAATTTAGTGATAGACTTGGGGATGAAGACACGATTAACTGTAAAATAGTGGGAGTACTTTGGAAAGGATATATGATTTGGTAGTCAGTTCCTAAAAAATAAAATAAGTGGAAAAAGCATCCAGTGTAATAACTGTAAGGTCCTAGTAATTATTTTTATAAAAGTATAATATTGTATATTCATACTTGATTACAAAACTTAAAATTATTAACCATAAAACGGTATTAATATCTTTATTAACTATAATGATACTATATTGCATATTTAAAAGTTTCTAAGGCAGTAAATGTTAAAAGTTCCCATGAAAGAAAAACATTTTTTTTAATTATGTATGGTGATCAATGTTAACTAGACTTAGCTGTGGTGATCATTTTGCAACGTACACAAATATTGGATCATGTTGTACACCTGAAACTAATATAATGTTATATATCAACCCTTAGTAAAATCCTCCATTTTTTTAAAACTATCTTTCTGAATTTTATACTAATGGGTACAGAGATAATGTATAAAAGTCCTAAAATCTGAATGCACGTGGGTATAATCTCTCTCTCTGACTTCTTTTTTAAAGGGCTTTTAGGTAAAAGGAGTCCGAGCAGCTACCTAAGGAGAGAAAGGTTTTCTCTTTCTTTGCCTCTGTCCCTCACGTGCTTTCTTTTTCTCCCTTCTTCCCATCTTTTCCTCTCCAACACTGCTCCTTTTTGCCTTTTTCTGTGGAAACCAAGCTGTTGGACTGGGTTACTTGATCTCGCTTAATTCTATAACTTGTATAGAATATCTCTCTTTGACTTCTTTCCTTAACCTCTAGCCACAGAAAAGGAGTCATTCTAATGCAAAGAATTCTGGTCATCTGTAAATATCTTTTGACACATAATTTTAGCATAGGTAATAAACTTAAAGAAAACTATTAGCAAATATTTCTGTGCCCTTTCATAAGCCAGGCATTTGTTAATAATGGTTATTCATTAATGAATGTTAACAGACACAGCCCTTGTCTTCATGGAACTTACAGTCCACTGTGAAATACATATCTTATGATTAGATGAAACATTACCAAAAATGTAGCACTTTTACATTACAAAGCAGTAAGATGCTGATTTTAATTAAATATAATTTACCTGCATCAGTTTATTGTTTTTTATTATTTTCAAAGAATTTTTTAAAGTATTTTATTTATTTGAGAGAAAAAGAGCATGCGGAGTGAGAGAGAGAGAACATGAGCACAGGGAGGGGCAAAGGGAGAAGCTTCCCACTGAGCAGGGAGCCTGATGTGAGGTTCAATCCCAGGACACTGGGATCATGACCTGAGCAGAAGGCAGGCACTTAACCAATGGAGCCTCTCAGGCCGCCCTACAGACAATTCTTTAAGAGAATTTTTAAGTTCACAACAAAATTAAGAAGGTACGGAGATTTGTCATAAGCCCATACATCCATATAAGTGTAGCCTCCTGTCATTATCAACATCACTCACAAAGTTATAGATTTGCTATCAAGGATGACACGTCATAATCACTAGGGCTCACACTTTACCCATAGTTCACTGTTGGTGTTACACATTCTGTGGGTTTAGACAAATATATAATGACACATATCCATCACTGCACTATTGTATTGCACAGTATTGTACAGAATAGATGTGCTGCCTTAAATATCTTCTATATTTTGCCAATTCAATCCTCCCTCCTCACCCCATCTGGCAAATATAAATCTCTTTATTTTCTCCATAGTTTTGCCTTTTCTAGAATGTCATATGGTTGGAAGCATACAGTACATAGACTTTTCAATTTAGCTTCTTTGGTTTAGTAATATTTAAGATAAATAGCATTTAAGGTTCCTCTGTGTCTTTTCCTAGTTTGATAGCTCATTTCTTCTTACTGTAAATATACTCCTTTGTCCAGATGCACCACAATTTGTTGATCTATTCATCTACTGGTTGCTACTAAGCTTTGGCAATTGTGAAAAAGCAGATATAGACATCCATGTGCAGGTTTTGTGTGGATATAAATTTTTTGATGCCTCCATACCAAGGAGCATGAATGCTGGATCATATGGTAACAGCATGTTTAGTTTTATAAGAAACCCCAAGATGTTTTCCAGAATGGCTGTATCACAGGCATCCTCATTAATAATGAATGATTGTTCCTGTTGCTCCACATCCTTACCAGCATATGATACTGACAGTGTTCTGGATTTCAGCCTTTCTAATAGCAGTGTAGTGTATCTCACTGTTTTAATTTGCATTTCCCCAATAACATACAATATGGAGCATCATTCCAAATAGTTATCATCTGTATATCTTCTTTGGTGAGATCTTTGGCCTATTTTTTAACCAAGTTGTTTGTTTTATTAATCCTGAGTTGTTTTTATATATGTTCAATAGCAGTCTTTATCAGATGTGTCTTTTGCAAATATTCTTCTCAGCATGTGCTTCTCATTCTCTTAACATTGTTTTTGCAAAGTAGAAGTTTCCAATTGTGTATAGTCCAGATTTTCAATTATTTCTTTAACGGATCATGTCTTTAGTGTTGTATCTAAAAAGGCACCATATCCCAGATCACATATGTTTTCTCCTATGCTAATTTCTAGAAGTTTTATAGTTTTATGCTTAGGTCTACAATCCATTTTGATATAATTTTTGTGAAGGATGTGAGGTCTGTGTTCAGATTTTTTTTTTTACATATGGATAGCCAGTTGTTCCAGAATCATTTTTGAAAAGTCTATCTTTGCTCTATTATATTTCTTTTGCTCCTTTGTCAAAGGTCACTTGGCTATATTTAAGGGGGGCCTGTTTCTGGGCTGTGTATTCTGTTCCATTGATCTATTTGTCTATTCTTTCACCGATACCAAACTGTTTTGATAACTGTAGCTTTATAATAAGTCTTGAAGCTGGGTAGTACCAATCCTCCAACTTTGTTCTTCTCCTTCAATATTCTGTTGGCTATTCCGGTCTTTTGTCTTTCCATATAAACTTTGGAATCAGTTTGTCAAAATCCATAAAATAATTTGCTGGGATTCTGGATGAGATTGCATTGAATCTGTAAATCAAATTAAGAACTGACTTCCTAATGATATTGAGACTTCCTAACCATCAACATGAAATATCTATCCTAATTTATTCAGTTCTTTGATTGTATCAGAGTTTTGTAGTTTTTTTTTTTAATTTTTTTTAATTTATTTATTTTATGATAGTTACAGAGAGAGAGAGAGAAAGAGAGGCAGAGACACAGGCAGAGGGAGAAGCAGGCTCCATGCACCGGGAGCCTGATGTGGGATTCGATCCAGGGTCTCCCGGATCGCGCCCTGGGCCAAAGGCGGGCGCCAAACCGCTGCGCCACCCAGGGATCCCCTGTAGTTTTCCTTATAGAGACCTTGTACATATTTTGCTACATTTATAACTAAGTACTTCATTCTGGACGTGTTAATGTAAATGTTATTGTTTAATTTCAAGTCCACTTGTTCATTGTTAGAATTTAAGAAAACAATTAACTTTGGGATATTAATCTTGTATCCTGTATTGTTACTATAATCACTTATTAGTTATAGGAGGTTTTTTAGTCAATTCTTTCAGATTTTCCACACAGTACAATCATGTGAACAAAGATAACTTTATTTCTTCTTTTCCAATATGTATTCATTTTATGTCCTTTTATTGCCTTATTGCATTATCAAGGACTTCTAGTATGGTATGAAAAGGAGTGGTGAGAGAAGACATTCTTGCTTTGTACCTGATCTTACTGAGAAAGTTTAAAGTTACTTACCATCAAGTATATAATATTTGCTGTAGGGTATATTACACCCTCAGTTTTCTGAGATCTTATGTTATAAATAGATATTGGATTTTGTCAAATGCTTTTTCTGTATCTATTGTTATGACCATGTGATGTTTCATTTTCAGCCCACTGATATGATGGATTACATTAATTGATCTTCAAATATTGAGCCAGCCTTGCATACCTTGGAGAAATCCCATTTGGCTGTGGTATATAATACTTTTTACTTTTTGGATTTGATTTACTATAATTTTATTGAGGATTTTTATATCTATATTCAGAGAGATATTGGTCTGTAATATTCTTATAAGGTCTTTGACTAGTTGCTAGCCTCATAGAATGACTTAGGAAATATTCCTTCTCCTTCTAACTACAGAAAAATATTCTAGAGAATTGGGGCACCTGGGTGGTTTAGTCAGTTAAGCATCTGGCTCTTGAATTTGGCTCAGGTCATGATCTCAGGGTCATTATATCAAGCTCCCAGTCAGGTTCCACAGTAGATGTAGAGTGTGCTTAAGATTCTCTCTCTTGCTCTCCCTCTGCCTCTCCCCTCCTGTTCACATGCTTTCCCAGTAAATTAATTAATTTAAAAAATTAAAAAGATTATAGAGAATTAGTATAATTTCTTCCTTAAATGTTTGGTCGAATTCACCAGTGAATCCATCTGGGCCTGGTGCTTTCTGTTTTGGGAGGTTATTAATGATCAACTCAATTTCTTTAATAGATATAGACCTATTCAGATTGTCTCTTCTTGTTTCAGCAGATTGTGTCTGTCAAGGAATTGATCCACTTCATCTAAGATATTAAATTTGTAAGCATAGAGTTGTTCATAGTATTCCTCATTTTCCTTTTAATGTCCAAAGGATCTATAGAAACTTTTCCTCTTTCTGATATTAGTAATGTGTGTTCTTGTTATTTTCTTCTTC
The DNA here is from genome assembly GCF_048418805.1 of Vulpes vulpes. Classification (NCBI taxonomy): domain Eukaryota; kingdom Metazoa; phylum Chordata; class Mammalia; order Carnivora; family Canidae; genus Vulpes; species Vulpes vulpes. The sequence goes on from NC_132789.1 coordinate 85,201,238, forward strand.
ATCAGTCTAGCTAGAGGCTTATAAACTTCATTGATCTTTTCAAAAGAGCAGCTGTTACATCTGTTAATTTTTCTCTATTGATTTCCTGTTTTCAATTTCATTGATTTATCCTATTTCTTTTTTTAATTTTTTTTTTTTATTTGAGAAAGAGAGTATGAGAGTGAGAGAGGAAGCACAAACAGGAGGAGGGATTTAAAGAGAAGCAGACTCCATGCTAAGCAGGGTGCCCAACGTGGGATTTGATCCCAGGATGCTAAAATCATGACCTGAACCAAAGGCAGATGCTTAACCAACTGAGCCAGGCAGGCACTGTATCTTATTTATTATTTCTTTTCTTCTGTTTACTTTAGGCTTAATTCATTCTACTTTTTCTGGTTTCTTCAGGTGGAAAATTAGATTACTGATTTTAGATCTTTCTTTTTTACTACATGAATTCAATAATATAAGTTTCCTTGTAAGCACTGCTTTTGCTGCATCCCACAAATCTTGCTAAGTTGTTTTTTTCATTTTCATTTAATTCAAAATATTTTTAAGTTTCTCTTTAAATTTGTTTTTTGATGTATTATATAAAAGCAGGTTGTTTAATCTCCACATATCTTGGAATTTTCTAATTATCTTTCTATTACTAATTTCCTATTACTTTTCACTGTGTTCTAAGAGCACGCATTGTAGGTTTCTATTATTTAAACTTGTTAAGGTGTATTTATGGCCCAGAATATGATCTATCATGGTGAATATTCCATATGAGCTTGAGAAAAATATGTCTTCTACTGTTGATGGATGAAGAAGTCTAGAGATGTCAATTACATCCAGTTGAATGTTGGCATTGTTAAGGTGAACTATGCCATTTCCTATCTTCTGCTTGCTTTACCTGTCTATTTCTGAGAGTTGGGTATTGAATTCTCTAACTGTGAAAGTGGATTCTTCTATCTCTCCTCACAGTTCTATCAACTTTTGTCTCACATAGTTTGACACTCAATGTTAGGCACATACACAATTAGAATTGTATTGTCTTCTTGAAGAATTGACCCTTTTATCATTATGTAATGCCCTTCTTTACCCCTATAGCTCTCCTTATTTTCATGTCTTCTCTGTCTAAACTAAATACATCTACTCTTGCTTTCTTTTGATTAGCATTAGCATGGTATATTTTTCTCCATTCATTTTTAATCTATAGATATCTTTATATTTAAAGTGGCTTTATAATAGACAATATACATAGGTCGTGTTTTTTAATCTACTCTAACAATTTCTTTTAATTGGTGCTTTTAGATCATTGACTTCCAAAGAGGTTATTGATACATTTGGAACAATATCCACCATATCTATTACTGTTTTCTATTTGTTGACTTTGTTCTTTGTTCTTATTTTTACCTTCCATTTTTTTTTTTGCCTTTTGTAGTTTTAATTGGGCATGCAAATGATTCCATTTTTTCTCCTTTCATACCATATCTGTTATACTTCTTTTCAGTTTTTGTTTTTTACTTTTTTTAGTGGTTTCCTTACAGTTTGCAATATACACTCAGAGTTAATCCATGTCCATTGTCAAATAACACTATACCACTTCATGGGTAGTGTAAATACCTTATACTAACAAAATAATACTAATACTTATTCCCCCATCCCCATATCTTGCTGTCATTCACTTCACTTATATATAAGCATACATAACCACACATATATTAGCATATATAAGTATATAAGCTATATTCATAAGCTGATGGATGACTAAGTACATTGTTAGTATTATTTGAAAAAACTGTCATTTGTTAGATCACTTTGGAATAAGAAAAATAAAAATTTTCATTTTACCTTCTTATTTCTTCTTCATTATTCTTCTTTATGTAGATCTGAGTTTTTGACCTATATTATTATCCTTCTCTTCTAAAGAACTTATAATATTTTTGCAAGGCAGACTTACTTGCAACAAACACCCTCAATATTTGTTTGTATGAGAAAGTCCTTCATTTTAAGGATAATTTTGCAGGCTACAGAATTCTAAGTTGTTGGGGTTTTTTTCTCTCATCACTTTAAATATTTTATTCCCTTCTTGCTTAAATAGTTTCAAATAGATTGAATGTAATTCTTATCTTTCTTCTTCTATAGGTAAGATGCTCTTTCCATCTGTTTTCTTTCAGGATTTTTTTTAATCTCTGATTTTCTGTAGTTTGAAGATGATATGCCCACACCAAAAATAAGTGTAGTTTTTGGAATTTATTCATTTAGTGTTGCCTAAGATTCCTAAATTTGTGGTTTGGTGTCCAAGAATAATTTGGGGAAATTCTCAGTCATTATTGTTTTAAATATTTGTTCTGTCCCTTTCTCTCTTCTCCTTCTGGTATTCCCATTTTCCATATATTACTCCTTTTGTAGCTGTCCCATAGCCCCTGCATATTTTGCTCAGGGTTTTTTTGTTTGTTTATTTGCTTTCAATCTTTGTTAACTCTGCTTTTCAGTTTTTAAAGACTCTACTGATACATCCTCTAGCTCAGAGAGTCTTTCCTTAGCCATGTCCAATCTCTTAATAAGCCCATCAAAGCATCCCTCATTCCTATTACAGTGCTATCTCTAGCATTTCTTTTTGGATCTTTCTTAGTATTTCCATCTCTCTGCTTACATCACCCATCTTTTCTGCATGATGTCTACTTTATCCATTGGGCCTGTAGTATATTAATCATAGCTGCTTTAAATCTCTGGTTTGATAACTCCAACATCCCTGCCATATCTGGTTCCAATTCTTGCTTTGTCTATTCAGATTGTGCTTTTTGTCTTTTTGTATACTTTGTAATATTTTCTTGATAGCCAGACATGATATATCAGGTAAAAGGAACTGCTATAAACAGGCCTTTAGTAATGTGGTGGTAAAGTGTGGGAGGAAGTATTCTATAGACCTATGACTAGGTCTCACTCTCTAAGTGACCCTATGTCTCTGGACTGTGAACTATACAAGTACTTTTCAGTTTTTTCCTCCCCCTTTATAAATGAGACAAGATGACAGAATCGACTGAAGTTGGGTGTTTCTCTTTATCAAGTCAGGTATGTCCTTAAATAACCTACCAGGTTAGGCTCTGATTAACTAATTTCCCCTGAAGGTAGGCCTTCTTGAGAAGAGTGTCCTCTGGCAAATTTTGAAATGGTTTCCTCTCTCTGATATTTACTATGAGAATCTGGTCAAACTCCTGGAGGTCAATATCAAAATACTGTTATGGCCTTCTTATGACTGTGTCCTCCTGGAGCTTTTAACTCTCAAAATTGTTCACACCGAGCTTCTTGCTATTTGTTAATGATGGTTCATTTTAGCTATCTGGCATCGGTTTTTACATCAATTCTTTTTCTTTCTTAAATTTTATTTTAATTCCAGTATAATTAACATATAGTATTACATTTGTTTCAGATATACAATTGTACAATATAGTGATTCAACAATTCTATACATTACTCAGTGCTCATCATGATAAGTGTACTCTTGATCCTCTTCACCTATTTCACCCATCCCCCACACCCCTCCCTGCTCTGGTAACTACCAGGTTGTTTTCTAAAGAGTCTGGGTTTTGGTTTTTCGCTTTTTTCTTTATTTCTTTGTTTTATTAAATTCCACATATGAGTGAAATCATATGGTATTTGTCTTTCTTTGACTAATTACTTTATTTGACATTCACTCTAGATCCACCCATGTTGTTGCAAATGGCAAGATTTCATTCTTTTTTTATGGCTGGGTAATATTCCATAGTGTATATATACCACTTCTTCTTTACCCAGTAATTTGTCAGTGGTCACTTGCATTGCTTCTATAATTTGGCTATTGCAAATAATGCTACAATAAATATATGCATGCATTTAACTTTTCAAATTTGTGTTTTGTATTCTTTGGGTAATTACTGGATTGTAGGGTAGCTTTATTTTTAATTTTTTGAAGAACGTCCATGCTGTTTTCCACCCTGGCTGCACCAGTTTGCATTCCCACCAACAGTGCATAAGAGTTCCTTTTCCTCCACATCCTTGCCAACACTTGTTTCTTCCCACATCAATTTCTGCTCATGAGTCTCTGCTCTAGTAAGCTGCAACTCTCTGTATTTGCACATTTGTCCTTTTAATTTTGGGGGAAGAAGTTTGCCCTGTATCTTCCCTTCTCTTATAGATCTATTAAAGAAGTTAATTTTTTACTCTATTCAGCTTTTTAACTTGTTGTTAAGATGGAGTGAATATTTCTAAGCTCCCTATATGTGGAACCAGAAGCCAGAAGCCCTCTTTATTATATTTTTAATCAAGTAGTGGCTGTAATGTCCATTCTAATCCTAAGCAATGTAAATTCATTAAATATAATAGGAACCAGGCTCTCTGAAAGCTAAGAGATAAATTGAGGAACTTGTTCTGTGGACAGAATTTCAACTCTACATGCAACACATAATAGATATCTATTTAGTCTGCTTGGTGTCCATTAGCTAGTCTTCTGTTAGCAATATGCAGTTTTCCTTTGAGGAACTAAAGGAAACTTAAGGGAACTGTAAGCAGTGGATAGAGCTTCTGTGCAACTCTCAAGAAAAGTTCTCTGCCCTCCCATAGCAAAGTGTTGGACTCATGATTCAAATTAAATCAATCAGGTGCTCTCTCTCTTTTAAATTTCCTTTTTGCTTTGATTAACCAAATGGGTTTTCTGTTGCTTATAAACAAAGGATCCTAATAAATTAAATCAAATATACAACATATCACTTCATTCATTCATTCATTCATGTATTTATTTATAACATATCACTTTAAAATGCAAATAGCCACCAGGTGTTGGATGGAAGTATTAAATCACCATATTGTACACCTAAAACTGATATAAAACTGTATGTTAACTGGAATTTAAATAAAAACTTTAAAACGCTTTAAAAAATAAAATGCAAATACTGTCAGCCATATAAAATATGATTTAACTTTGGCTTCTATGGGTAATTATATGTAAATTATATATAAAATTTCAAAGATCAAATCAGTTCCAAATTTAAAACCAAATGAGAAATGACTGTATCACTTACATTTTTTTCTGTCCATCCATTCTTCTAGCTCTGCAAAGTTAATAATTTGTCTTGTCCTCCAAAGGCCAAGACGATATTTAACACGATGGATCAGCCTATGATACATGTTTATAACTGCTCTCAAATTTGGTCCATGAGACAAAGCCTATAAAACAGTAATATAGACAGTAAAGCCCCATTTTTACATATTTCTTCTATATATATATTTAATATGGTTTTGCCCATCCCATTTCATCAATTTCACCCGGTTTATTTAAATTATAGATGTATTTACTAATGTTTATTGTCTAGGTTGGCTAAATACATGCACTGTAGAATGAGATAATCTCCTCGAAGTTCAGAGAGCTTCATTATGAGCTGCTTTGTCATCAAATACTCATAATTCCCATAGCATACAGTGTTCAATGATGGATACTTTCATGGTTTCCAGATTTCAATAATGTGTAATCCACTTGGCCAGAAATAAAAAGGTTTTATTAAGATATTATTCTGTATGATGATTCTTGCCTAAGCTATTCACTAGGGGTGCCCAAATCCTTGTTTATTTTCTTTATTTTGAAAATTGTATATTAGTGAATTTTACTTATTTTTTTACTGAATGTCTTCAGGTTTTTCATGTTGATTTGTAAAACTCTGTTAAATGTTAAATAAACTAATCCTTTTCAGCATATGTGCAAATTTTATCAGTTTACCTTTTAACTGTGACTATATTTTTCTATATATACATTTTCTATATTATACTACAATAGCTTTAAAAATTAAAGTATAAAAATTAATTTATTTCAGGTTTTTTTCTTAACCAAATAAAGTTCCATTTTATCAATGCAATTATTTTTACATTTTATATTTACTGGCTCATTAATTTATCTACTTATCTCTATTAATTCCTTTTTAAAGCAATATTTTCCTGTTCTTGACTTTCTGAATTAAAGACTTAATTCACCTATTTTCATTATTTTTTAAGACTAATTTTTTAAGACTGTATTTAAGTTCATAAATTCCTCTCTGAATAATCCTTCCTTTGATGTGTTTTGTATGCCATTTTACAAGGAAAAAAACTGAAGCAAAAAATCTTTAAATAACTTTCCCAGTTATTGGGTGGTTAGTTGCAATAGCTAGTAAGTTATCAAGTTGCAGAATTTATTTTGAAACTGAAACAAGGACACTCCAGGGTCAACATTTTTAATTATACACTATATCCCTCTTAATTTATTTGAATTTACTGTTTTTTCATGCATTCTGTGAGGTTTTGGTTTCTTTCCTACTACATTTCTTTCAATATTTAATAACATTTCCCAATGTTTATTTTTAATCTGCCTTTTATTCAATAGGCTTTCGTAGCTTGTAGAAAAAATAATGAATTGGTTATACTGGTAACACTGGTAGAGCATTCCCTATTATATGAATTTTAGTGGGAGGCAGAACAAACCTCCCACAACTTGATATTAATGACCCAAGCTTCCTTTGTTGAAGTTTTGTTCATTATCTACATTAGTACCAGATTTTTAAATCAAAACTAGTAATGCTTTGGAGCAAAACAGAGGTAAATCTATTTGTGTGGTAGAGAAACTGTGGCAGCAATATCCATTTTTCAAGGACAGGAGTACCCAGGATTCAGTATCTGCATTAGACTCCTGTAAAGGTTGTGGTTGCAGTCCTGAGAGCTGCCTAACCCTCATCATCCTTTCACGTTTTTTTTTTTTTTAAGATTTTATGTATTTATTTATTCATGAGAGACACAGAGAGGCAGAAACGCAGGCAGACGAAGAAGCAGGCTCCATGCAGGGGGAGCTGGATGTGGGACTCGATCCCCGGTCTCTAGGATCACACTCTGGGCTGAAGGCGGTGCCAAACCACTGAGCCACCCGGGCTACCCCCTTTCACGTTTTTGAACTTAGTTCTCCAAACCTCTGCCCAATATGCTACTCAATATCTTTCTGCTTAAATCTCTTGGTAGATTTCTTTTGCTTATAATTAAGAATCAAGCAATGTTTTCATTGAGCCTTTAGAATATGAGCCAAAAGGATCCTGGTTGGAGAGTATTTCCTAAATGGATGATGACATTTGCTAAGAGAGCAGGAGCACTGGGCAGCCATCAAATCCAACTGAAGTGTCTTTCCCTCCAAACCTAATAAATCCATTTTTGGAGACACAACCTGTCTTGTGGGGGATCAGATATGAGGCATTCAAAAAGTTACCTAGGTTTTCATGTTTAAGAAGTTGAGTCAGATAAATTTATAAGGGTCCATCTGCATGGTTCCTCCTACAGTGTGCCTCTCTGTCAGTCTTCTGCATGAAAATATGCCTCCACTATGGTGCTATGTACATCTCAGTATGTAAATCTTTCACCATATTTCTAAGCATTTCTCAAGATAAAATTTTTTAGAAAAATGTAAAAATTGATATTTACAAAAGCAATATTGGAATATAAAAGACTCACTGCAAATTAGTAATTATAATTTTCCAATTCTTGTTGACTTAAAGGGTAAATACATCATAGTTACCATATATCAATGTTTAAAATTCTTTCCAGTATGCACTTTCAGCCTCTCTTTTGTCTGATATGATCATGTCTTGTTTTTAAAAAGTAATGAGGGATGCCTGGGTGGCTCAGCTACTGAGCGTCTGTCTGCCTTCGGCCCAGGGCATGCTCCTGGAGTTCAGGGATCGAGTCCCACATCCGGCTCCCTGCATGGAGCCTGCTTCTCCCACTGCTTATGTCTCTGCCTCTCTCTCTCTATGAGTCTCTCATGAATAAATACATAAAAATAAAATAAAACATAATAAATAAATAAGTAACACATGGATTGCTTGTTTGGAGAATTCCACTACATTATGACACTTACTGGGGCTTAATTTCTTTGATTACTAGTTAGAGTGCTCTCCTTTCATATTTATTTGCCATTTATGCTTCTCATACAGTAAAGTACTATTTTGTGTCTTCTACTTATTTCTTCCATTATTATTAGAGTGTGTTTCTTATCAGTTTATAAAAGGTCTTTACATATTGAGTCTTTTTAACACTCATGCTATATCAAATGTGTTTCCACAATCTAACTTTTTAACTTTTAAAAATATCTAGACATATAAGCAGATAACTTGCCTACAACTTGCCTACATGTATTAACTACAGTCTAACCTTGTCTAAACACTTACATAAAAATGTTGTTATACAAAAATCTTGTTAAAGCAGGAAAAGGGAAAAGGTTTTTAAACCTAAAACTAGACTTTTAAACCTACTTTAGACTTTTAAGCCTAAAAAAACCCAATGAAACAAAAATGTAATATTCTAAATTGCTATCTTACACACACATACATAAACACACAAGTGTACAAGCCACAAATAATGTTAAATGTGATTTATATATATAATATATAAAATATATATAATAAAATACATATGTAACAAAAAAAATATATATATATATAAATGTGATAAATATAAATTCACCTCCTCACCCACTAAAGAATTAGTAAAGCCCTTAGCCACACATAATGTAGCACACATTTAGGTAGCTAAAGCAAATGTCTCTTTCCTGGGTTTGGTTCTTCTCTCTCCAGGCCTCTTTTCTGTACCACCTGCCACTCACTTGATATTGGTCAGAATGATTATTATATACCTGAAGCACATGCTTAATCCTTCTACCACAAATTGCTTAGTATAAAGACTGTTAGTACATTCTTGGTACATTCAACTGTATCACTGAGTCTTGCCTTCCTTCCATGTGCCTCTGCAAATTTAAGTAGCAGCTTCTGATTACTACACAACTTTTAACCTTTATATCAATATATCTGTGGCCCTCTGCATCATCTCCCTGATGTAAGCACACCCCAGCTGGCTCTACAGTATCAGAAGGGAGTTTTAACCTAATTTTGGCAGGACACTCCAATGCTATGATCTGATCTGAGAAAAGACTCCACCATTTTGCAATGAGCACTGAATACTATTGTTACTAGAATAGTCTAATGTTTTAAAATGTCTAGAACCAGACAGACTTAGATGTGATGTTCAAATTTCAACTATGCCACTGGCTGGATGTGCAACTTGAGACAAATGTCGTTAACTCTCTGTGCCTTACTTTCATGGCTAGTAAAGATAGCTAAACAACTAAGAGGAATGGTATCACTTCAATTTTTGATCACCAACTTCACCTGGGTTCTCAAATGGTCTGAAAATTCACCTGTGTTTTTATATATATTTCTCTTTTTGCCATTTTCTGTAGGAATTCAATCTCCTCATATATTCAAACTCACCTTCTAAATGCTCACTCTTAGAAAATGACATTGTCCCATATTTAACCAATGGGAAAACATTAGATTATTGTTATCTCAACTTCCTATCACCAAATCTAAACACTTAGCAACATCCTTTGGTCCTACAACAGAGAAATACATCTCTCTTCTCTAAGGCTAATCCTGTCAGGTGTCTTATAAACACACGCCTTCCAATATTTTTCGCCTGTATGGATTATCTTTATCTCTCTTATATCATCAACCTTCCTTTCTTATTGGCTTTTATAATAAGCATTTAAATGTACTTAATTAAGTATTTTCCATCATAAACTATCCTACCTAAACTTTATAGTGTCTCATATTTATCTTCTCTAGATGTTTTCACTTCCTTGCTTTCCACACATCACTCCACTGAAACTTGCCAAGGTCATCCATGAACTAACTGTTGTAAAGATAGAAAATTCTGTCTAGACCTTCATTCCTAGCAGCATTGGAGACTAGTGACTCCACCTTCTTTCTTAAACTGCCTCTGAATTTCCTTGATCTAGCATATTCCAGCTTTCTTCTTTACCTCTCTGGCTATTGCTTCACTATAACTGGATTCTTCATCTCCTGCCTTCCCCTTGCACATTGGCCTTTCCCTTTACATGCTTTTCTCCCTAATCTATATACTCTCCCTGGACAGCACGTTGAATCCCATGGTTTCAGTTATTATCATTAATAATGATCTCAAATCTATGGATGGGGGCAAAGTACAGGAAGCCATCATTGGTCAGGGAGCTAATTCATAATATTTAGGAAAAAAATTCAAACTTCTCATCCTCTGACCCAAATATGTTATTATACATCCTCCATCATGTTGAAAATAATTTATTTTAACTTACATAATTTATCTAATTAATTAATTTGCAACCTAATATGTAGCAGGAATATTCTAGACTTTGTGAACAGATTACTGAACAGAAAAGGCAAAATTCTTGTCTCAAGAAGTTGCACTGTAATGGAAGAACAACAATCCAATAAACAAATATATATGTGTTGGGTGTCAGTAAGAGGCTTGAAGTGTTTTAAATAGAATAGGGAGTGAGCAGACTGGATGTTATTTTTTATAAGGTAGTATGGAGCAGGCTTTTTGATAATTAACAATGAGCACAGACCTGAATGAACAGAACCAACTAGTCACCTGAGTAAAGAGCTTCCTCACAGATAACATGAGAATCACTCCTAATTGGGGCTACTTTCATGAGTGGGAATGTTTTATTGTCTTCCTCAAGTGTGTAAAGGTGGAAAAGAATTTAAGAATTTAAGAACATCTTTAATTTAAGATGAATTCTAAATGTTTCCGTATGGCCCAATCTTCCTTCTGAGTTCTGGACCTATACTTTTTGCCTTGCAGACATCTCATAGATTTCCCATGGGTAGTTCAAAGTCAGTGTTGAAAACTGGACTCCTTTCCTTTCCTTCCCTCTCCTATCTGCTCTCCTTTTAAATCTTGTATTTCACAACCATCCACCAGGTAGCCCAATACAAAAAGCACAAAAACTGAGGAACTGTTCTTGACTCATCTCTCTCTCTCTTATCTTTAAATCCATTCAAACCCAATGTCCTATCCTTTGCTCCATCTCTCCAGCCCTAACTCAAGCTATCATTATCACACACTGAATTATTGAAAAAGCATAGTGGTTGTCTTTCCTCTAATTTTGTCACCTTCTTCCCCAATTCATTGCCCAGTCAGTAATTTTTCTAAAAGGTAAATCTATTAATGTCACTTATCTGCTTTAAAGTCATTCATTCCCATAAACTAAGTAAAAGCATAAACTCCTTAGCATGGTTTTTATGGACATGCTTAATCTGACAGCCATCTCAGTTTCCTCTACTGCCAGTATCCTCCCAGCCAACTCTCAGCCTCTCATTGTTCTATCTCAGCTGTGGTCACTGATATTGTCTTTCACTGTGCCTACAACTCTCTCAGTCCATGGGGGTCTATCTGACAAAATATAACTATTCCTGATTTTCTAGATTTCAATGTATTGGCACTATCCAAGCCCACATCAAACACAGCTGTTTGCCCACACCAGACACAGCTGTTTGAATTAAATACTCTTTCTAAGTTCTCCAATGGTACCTAACACTTCCTCAGTTATCTGCATGTCTCTCTAGACTAGATGCTCTATGAGATCACATACCAAAAAAGAAACTGGATTCAGTACGTAGTAACTGTTATCAAAAGCTTTTTAAGTAATCTCAAATAAATGAACATAGTTCTCCTGGTACCTAGGAGCTAACACATTTATGTAATACATCTTTTCTGTTCAATGTCACCTGTGTCATGGGGTCACCTGTCCATGGATGGATTTCAGGATTTTCTTATTGTTTCTGTTTTGCATTTTGAGATAATAAGAGGAAATCCAGTCTTTATCAAATTTTCGAAGGCTTCTGTAACCTCCAAAAGGTTAAAGACCACTGGCCTATGCATGGGAAATTGTTATGGTAACCTTAAAACTCAGATTTTTCCAGAATTATTCCAAGTTTATTTATTCAACAAATATTTATTCAGAGATAATTTTGAACACTTTCCTATTATAACTATCAGCTATTCAAATGCCCTAGAATTTCAGCATTTTTGGAAAAATACTAGAATTTTAAAATTTAAATGATAAATATTGAAATTATGTAAAATCTTCAAGGCATCACAATGAGAAAGAATTGGGGGTTTTTTTTAGATCATTACTACTTATTCCAAAACACATGCAAACAAATAACACAGAGTTTTTAAAAGGCAAAGTACACTTTGAATGGTAGAAATAAATAATGCTAATAGTTAAACGCAGCAATCTCTATGGTACCCTTATGACTGATATGATAGTGCAGTGTTGCTTCATTATTTCTAAATAAACCCAAACTGGAGAATTTCATTGGAAATTATGGAAATTGTACAGTCTCTTGAGGTAGCTCAAAGTGACATTCTAGTAGACACTGTCTACAACTACAAGCTCTGAAGTAGCAGCCAAACAATTTGAATATGGAAATTTTCCAGCAGAGGGATCGCCAGGATACTGACAATTATCCAGTGACTTCTGTGCAGCCTCTAGAGCAGAAAGTCTATCAAGAATTCTCCCAACAACAACCCTGCACATGGGCATGGCCCTGGAACCTGACAATGTGTGCATCACGGGCCTGCTGCATTAGCTGTTCAAAAGCAGGCAAGATAACACTAACCATATAAACAGAGCAGCCATCCAACATAAAAAGCACCATACCAGGGATAGAACAAAAAAGAAAAGTAATGACCATAGCAAATTTTATAACCAAATCAAGGTCAACAATCTAGTGTATATTGGCTCCAACTCTTTAAAAGTGCTTCCCATTCTTTTCATTTCAAATTCTATCTCTACATAGAAATACATTTTCCTTGTCAGTATCTCCTTTTTATCATGATCTTGGGCCCATTCTTGCTCTTTAAGTTTACGAGACTCATTTTTCTCCCAGAGGTGATGGATGACTTTATAGTTCTCTTCAGTAGCAGGAAATGCTATAATTAAACTAAATCATAACACAAATACACAATCATATATATACATATGATATATAATATATATTTTATATTATATGCTTACATATATACATATATATTATTTCTCTCCATATATAAATGTAAGTCATTAGAGTACCCTGCTGAATTTCTATAACTATATCTTGTTGAATTAAAACAGCCATTCAATAGATATTTGTTGAATACTTACCATGAACCAAGCACTATTCTAGGCATTTGAACACAGTAGCAAACAAAACAGAAACCACGTAAACATATACAAACAACTAAATAAACAAGAAAAAGGCAGATAATAAGTGCAAATATTTAAAATAATAGGATTGTATATTATGTGCCAAAACAGCAATGTGGTGCTATAAATATGAAAATAACATGTACTCCCTAATAGTTCACTTATTTGTATTGCTTATGACAGGCATATAAACAAAGATCACAATATAGATACCTGGGCACAATAATGACCAAAAGAATAGAGATAATTTTTGCTTGATGGACCAGGGACAATGTCTCAGTACGTATATTTAAGAAAGATCTTGAAAGATGAGTTGGAGTTTATCAGAAGATTAAGAAGGAGGAGCATTCCAGCTTAAGAGAACAACATCAGAACATAAGATACAATAGGAAACAGTCATGGAATTAAAGAATTTGGGCTTTGCTAAAGCACAGGGTATGAGTGAGGAAGCATAACGGGATGAAGATGAACAGTGGGCAAGTGGCAGACCAGGGAGGTCATATGTATATCTTAGAGAATTCATACCTTCTCCTACAGTCAAATAGGGCCACTAAAAGATTATGAGAAATGGAATAAGGTAATCAGAGTGCAATTTCCTTAATTGGATGTGACAGATTAGAAGGTATGTAGCAAGGACAATAATTAGGAGACAACTGTAGCTCTCCATGTGAGGGTTGATAAGTAGAAGTTGTGACAAGAAACAAAGAGAAGAAGAGCAACACAAGAAATGTAATGGTGATAATAAATTGAATATGGAAGTGAGGAAGTTAAAAGAGTCTAAGGAAACTCCAGGTATAGCTTGGACAATGGATGGTAGGATAGTTCATCAATATAGGTAGCATACGGGGTGGTCTGAGATGGTGACATGGGAAGATCTTGAACTCACCTCTTCCCTCAAACACACCAAAACTCCAGCTACATATGGACAATTCTCTCTGAAAAAGAAAACTAGTAGAACTGTTCCACTACAACAAGAGATAAAAGGATCATATCAAAATGAGTAGGAAAACCAACAGGGCCTACATTCAAGGGACACCAAGGGCTGTAGGGAAAAGAAATTCTCCTTCTAAAAGGCTCGCCTACAGTCTCACTCATCCCAGGACCCAGCACAAAGGCAACCATTTGAAAAGCACTTATACTATATGTGAAAGGGATTCCTTTGTTAATCTTACAGCATGCGCTGAAGGGGCAGGGGACAGGTGGGACTCTCTTCAGAGATGGAGACACTGGAAGAAGCCATTTTTGCATTCTTCCCTGACCCAGCTAGCACAGGAAGGTATGTGCAGATTTAATGCCATCCTGATGCCTTGCTAGGGCTGGTGGGGCTGGATGGTGGTGGCACTGGCTGGGGCCCATGAATGTGAGCAGTCACAACATTCTCCTAGTCCTTTGCTAAAGCCTGTGAGCATGAATGGTTGAAGTATTGCTCTACTCCTTGGCTGGGACCAGCAAGTGCAAGTGACCATGACGTTCTCCCACTCTCTTGTTAAAGCAAGCAGGCACACACACACACACATACACACACACACACACACAAAGTACTCCACCCAAATACTATTAGATTTAACAAATGAATTCAGTAAAGTTGTAAGCTAAAAAATCAATATAAAGAAATAAGCTATGTTTCTTTATAGTAATAACAAGATATCAGAAAGGTAATTAAGAAAACAATCCTATTTACAAGAGCATCCAAAAGAATAAAATACCTAGAAATAAATTTAACCAAGGAAATGAAAGAACTGTACTTTGAAAACCATCAGACACTGATAAAAGAAATTGAAGATGACATGAATAAATGTAAAAACATATTATGCTCATAGATTAGAAGAATAATATTGTTAAGATGGCCATACCAGCCAAGGTAATCTACAAAATCATTGTAGTCCCTATCAAAATAGCCATAGCATTTTTCACAGGACTAGAACAAATAATCCTAAAATTTCTACAGAACCAAACAACTCAAAATAACCAAAACAATCTTGTAAAAGAAGAACAAAGCTGGAGGTATCATGCTTCAGGATTTCAAACTATGCTACAAAACTATAGAGATCAAAGCAGACATATAGATCAATGGAATAGAATAGACAGCCCAGAAATAATCCCACACTTATAAAGTCAAACAATCTATTAAAATGGAGGTAAGAATATAAAATGAGGAAAAGACAGTCTCTTCAATAAATTAATTGTTAAAACTGGACAGCTACATGCAAAAGAATGAAAGTGATTCACTTTCTTACAACATAAAAATAAACTCAAAATGTATTAAAGGCTTAAATAAGATCTGAAGACATAAAACTAGAAGAAAGCACAGGTAGTAAGCTCTTGAGCATTGGTTTTAGCAGTACTTTTTTAGATCTGTCTCCTCAGGCAATGACAACAGGAGAAAAATAAACAAATGGGGCTACCTCCAATTAAAAAGCTTTTGCACAGCAAAGGAAACCATCAACACAATGAAAAAGGAGAAATGAATAGGAGAAATTATTTGCAAATGACATATCAGATAAGGGTTAACATTCAAAATACATAAAGGACTCATACAACTCAATTTCAAAAAAAAATCCAATTAAAATTTGGGCAGAATATATTTGAATAAATGTTTTCCCAAAGACATACAGATGGCTAATAGGTACATGAAAAGATGCTCAACTTTACTACCCATCAGGGAAAAGCAAATCAAAGCCATAATGAGGTATCACCTCACACCTGTCAGAATGGCTACTATCAAAAAGATAAGGAATAACAAGTATTAATGAGGATGTGGAGAAAAGGGAACCCTTATGCATTATTGGTAAGAATGTAAATTGGCACAGCTGCTTTAGAAAATAGTATGGATAGTCCTCAAATAATTAAAAACAGAACTACCCTACAATCCAACAATTCCACTTGTGGAATTTTTTGAAGAAAACTACAACACTAATTCAAATATCTGTGCATCTCTATGTTCAATGCAGCATCATTTACAATAGTCAAAATATAGAAGCCACCTAAATGTCCATCAATAGATAAGTGGATAAAGATGTGATTGATACATAGATGATGGATAGATGATAGATAGATAGATAGATGATAGATAGATACAATGGAATATTATTCAACCATTAGAAGGAATGCGATCTTGAAAATTCAACCATTTTCAACAACATGGATGAATCCAGAGGGTATTATGCTATCTTAAATGAGTTAGGCAGAGAAAGACAAAAATATTGCATGATTTCACTTATATGTGGAATCTACAACAAAACAAATGAACCATAAAAACAAAGCATAAACATATTCATAGATACAAAGAATAAACTAATGGTTGCCAGACAAAATAGATCCTAGATAGTTATTTTGAAAGTCAAGATTGCTGCTTATGAAAGTTGCTCAGGTGTGTGGGTGTGTCTAGAGTGCTTTTTGAGTTAAATGTTTACACTATAAAGAGTATCCAGGAGTGTGGGAAGTGGAGCAAAGTTGTTTATACAGACAATGAACAGATAACAAAACGGTGAAACAAAATTAATGCAAAGAATAGGCGGTGCCAGCCTTAGAATAAAAATGGTCCCAGAACTATTGAGTTAAGGATTAAACCAGGCCTTTTGTTCAGATTCTCTAGTTTGACAAAATCTGAAACTGTCAGCAGAATAGATAATTCATAGCATTTTCTCAATGCAAAGAATGTAGTCAGAACTTTATTTAGAAAAACCATAGATATATTAACCAGGCAACTATTCAAAACTCTATTTGCTTAAAATCTACATAAGAAAATTTATATACATTATATTTAACACATGCTTTACCTTGACCATTATTCTCTGGAATCTTTTGCGTTCAAGCCATCCTCTGACATAGGCCTGCATTAGGATGACCATTTTAACGACTTTTTTGATATTTACAAATTTGGTCCTTTCCCGGAACACTTGGAAGATTTCTATGTGTGGTCCAATTCTTTTAACTTTATTGTCAAGCTTCCCACTTTTACTTAGAATAGACTTTATCCTAAAAATAAAATATAAAATATAAAACTTCCTTATTATAGTTAATAAGAAAAATAACCACTTCTTAAAAGTCTTAAATTCATTTTAATGCTAAATGTATTAAAATAGGAAATGTATTATAATTTGTATATAGGTTTCATGTATACATCACCTGAACATGTCAATAGGATTTTCCAAAAAAAAATAATAATAAAGTAAAAAATAAAAAATAAGGATTTTCCAAAGAAGTCTGAACATGCCAGAATTAATATAACCTATATATAATGAAACTTCTGAAGAAAGGAAATCCAAAAGAAAGCAAATTTTTCAAAGCTTATCCATAACTATTTAAAAGAGTAATATAAAATATTTAAGGAACAAAATATTTTCATATGACAGAACAAGTTAGTCAAAATAACTTTACTATCCCAGAAGCTACTTTAAACTAAAGACTACTTCAAAATTATTTGGCACTGATACTCTGTTTACCAATCATCTGAAAAGTGATTTTATTCTCCAAACACTCTCAATCAAAAGGCATGATAGTGTATTGCTAAAGTCACAGACTACAGGATCACAGAAGTAAGCGACCATGATGGAAATCATGACAAGCCCTGACATCGGGCTGGTTCTTGAGAAATCCTGTTCTACTTTTTACAATGGGCATTATTTTTCTTCCCTTAGTGACTAAAATGTTGGGAGTCTAATTTTAATTATTCACCCACACATCTAGTCTCTGTTGGGTGGTAGATTGTGGATGACAGGGAGTCCCAGCTCAGTCTTTTTCATTTGTCTTTATTATGAGCCTTGAAGCTTATGATATTGCCTTATATTATATGTTGTTTGAACACCAGTATAGCTAAAAATATTTAAAAGACAATTTTGTTCCCACTAGAATGAAGATCAGCTCCACATCAAGAGACATTTATAACAAGCATTTCTTAGAGATCTTTTTTGACTCCCTTCCTACTCCCAAGTAGCCACAACTGATCAGTGAAATTTGCTCAGGCACAGAAAACTGTGTTCCATATTTACTTTTGACCTATAGCTAAAGATGTAGAACTAAGGCTGTTCATTCTCTTCATGCTTGTGTGTGTAAATGAAAAAAAAAATTCTTACTCTCCTTGCAAGAGAAAAGAAGTTAGCTCTGTATAGTGTTCTCGTTCTACAGCTCTTTTGTATCTGTGACTGGTTCTTTCATACCATTTCTTGAGAAAACTTTTTTACTTTTTTTTTTTAAGATTTAATTTATTCATTCATGGGAGACATAGAGAGAGAGAGAGAGAGGCAGAGACACAGGCAGAGGGAGAAGCAGGCTCCATGCAGGGAGCCCGACGTGGGACTCGATCCCTGGACTCCAGGATCACGCCCTGGGCGGAAGGCAGGCGCGAAACCACTGAGCCACCCAGGGATCCCTGAGAAAACTTTTTTATATTAATGAGTCAAAACTATATCATTTTGTGTTCTGGAGAAATACCCCATCTAGACAAAGCTATCCAGAAAAGATAAAGAAAATGAAGCAAATTTTTCAGTTTGTTTAAATTAACATTGATTTTGTAAAGCTTAGAAGAGAGCTCTGCCTTCTAACAGGATTTTTGTTCCATTAATATACCAATTTTTATGAATGGGCCTTGATATAGGAGATAAACTGGTAATGTAGATAAAATGTTAATGATTACTACTGGCTGTCCAGAGTTTCAAGACCTGCAGTGAAATCTAAAGAATTCTAAGTTCCTGACTTCTTTCTCTCAGAAGAAATAAGAGAAGTTTTTTTTTGTTTTTGTTTTTGTTTTTTTTAGGACTTTATTTATTTACTCATGAGAGACACAGAGAGAGGCAGGACATGGACACAGGGAGAAGCACGCTCCCTCCAAGGAGCCCAATGTGAGATTAGATCCTGGTCCCAGGACACGCCCTGAGTCGAAGGCAGATGCCCAACTGCTGAGCCACCAAGGCATCCCAAGAAAAGTGTTATTGAAATACCCAAGTGAGCCAAGTTTATACCCTAAGTTCTTTACTCTAACAAGAAAAGAGAAATAAATCTTAAAGGGATGTATATGACTGTAAAGTGATGTGCGATATGTATTGTTGAAGCACAAGAGCTCTGCTGGTCTCTTAAGTTGCCTTGAATGTCACAGAATTCTTAGTCAAAGTGTGTGAAAAGTGAAAAGTGTATGAGCGAAAAGGAGAGAATGAGAGAGAATTGAAATTAATTATTTTGATTAAAAGCTATATTTAATATGAGTGATTAGAACTATATTAAGTAAAAGAATTATGAAGAATTGCAAACATTTATAAAATGATGGATATGTTTTGTCTGTTTTTATCAACTTAAAAAGAAAAAAATGTTATCTTAGGCCTTAGACATACGGACTTTGATCAATAGTATGCTTCTAAATAACTGGAACACTAAAAATAATGGAAAGGGAAACTTAAGGCTGAAGAATAATTTATAGAGGGCTTGATGTAAAATGATTTATATGTACAAATAATAGATTTAAAAAGAAGCTATAAAATATATCAAATTTTGAACAAGTTGTCAATTTTGATGAGCTCAATCATAAAATAGAGAATGATTGTGAATCCTTGTCTACAAAATGTTATTTAAGTTCTATATGAAAAGAGTAAGATTAGAATTTGATTTACTTTCTGTTACATTGACAGCCTGAGTTTTGAATCCATACTCTGCTCTTTATTTAACAAAAAATCATTTAGTGCCTTCAATATAGTTTGCCCAGAAAACAAAAGCTATTTATATCACAAAAATATTCCCTTTATTGTAATTATTTTTTTGTTCTTTCTGATATAGTTCTTGCAAAATCTGGTATTCCTAATATTTAATGTTGCTGTAGCTGTGTTGCATTTTTTTTTTTTGTACTCTAAAGGCATCTATGACTTTTGCTCATACTTTGGCTCTTCTAAGAATTCTTTCCAATATTGTTTTCTCAAAGTTCAAATCCCAAACTATTATGATGTATTTTAACCTATCTTTTGGGTGTCCCAGATGACTGCAAGACCATACCAAAGATTTTCTTCTTCGCTATCTAAAAGGAGGGATGCTAGAAATGGTAAAATATGTTTAACATAGTTCTATAAATAAACCAAAGATGACTCTTGTATAATGTTGTTTACTTCTTACATCAGGCTAGCACCATTAGCTTAAAAGCCTGCTGGATCCAAACTCAAAATTCTTAGACATCCAATTCTTTTTTATATTGCCCCAAAGACTATATTTTCAGCCTTTTAGAACCTGCCTGCTTTGCATATCACACAAAACTGCAACCAACACCTGCTATCCATAGATAAGATAAACCTTAGGGCTGTAAAAGACCTCAATCCACTGCCGCTCTTCAGAACTCTCCGACCCAGAGACTCCCCATCTTGCTGCTGAGTGACATTACCCAGATAGGTAAGCCCTCTCTTTGACCCCCCTCTCCTGTGGGAGTTCCTTTTCCCTCTTCCCCTTCTGGGTAGTGTTTCTATGTCATTATCTCTGGAAGGTTTTCTGCTCTGAAGGACAAGCCCTCTCATGCAAATCTATGTAATGCCCAAATATAGCTTGCTATGTGCTACAGCAACCTCATAGCCATCTTTTCCCTGATTAGCCCCAAGATCCTTGAACTCATTACAATCGTCCATAGTTTTATTTAACTAAGAGCTATATTGAGAGCTGCCCTTTTTATCGAAGTCCAAAATATGAAAAGAGATAACTAACTTTTAAAAAGTTCCACCTCAAATTAAATATATAGCAACCAAAATACTATTAATATAAATGTATTAGAAGCACCCTGTGGTAAGTTGTTTGCAGTGATGGCCAATTAAAGCTTCCTTATATCTCTGTCTTCACAATGTAATTTTTACAGCTCCACTCATCAAGAGGTAGAATCTGTTTACCCACCTATGAATGTCAGCTGACCCTGTGAATTGCTTTGACCAAAAGAATCCACTGGAAGCCATATTGTTCTAGTTTTTTTGTTTGTTTGTTTCTTTGTTTAATTCATGATAGAGAGAGAGAGAGGCAGAGGGAGAAACAGGCAGAGGGAGAAGCAGGCTCCATGCAGGGAGCCTGACGCAGGACTCGATCCTGGGACTCCCGGATCAGGCCCTGCCAAAGGCAGATGCTAAACCCTGAGCCACCCAGGGTTTTCAGCATGTGCCTGAAAGGCCTCAAACAGTTCTATTCTCTGAACCTTATATCTACAGAGGAACAAACCAGCCAGCCTCTAAAGGTTCAGACAAGAACATGGAGAACAGACAAGTTGTACCTACTAAAGCAAACCTGGGCAGCATCAGCTGAATCTCACGGGAGATAATAGTTGTTGTTTTAAGTCTGGTGATGCTATCATAGCAGTAGATAACCAATATACATATTTAGAAAAAAAATAATATACATATTTACATTTTCTACCCAAAGGCTAATATAATAACTGTCAAATCGATTTTTAAAATTATTTGTTTCAGAGGTAAATTGTCTCCATCAAGAAGTAATACTCAGGATGAACATTTTATGGAATAAATTCTTTTAAAACTTGAAGTTTATCAGTGCTCTCGTTGTGAATAATATGTTCTTATTTCACGGAGATCAATGATTAAGTCCTTATGGAATGAATGTGTATGTCCTCAATAGAGGGTTCCATTCCTCTCCACTCTGAGATTGTTGGTGGTACATCAAATATATAGTAAATATAACCCTTTTAGTCATATCTTCAACAGGTGGCTTCTGGCTTTCTCTCGTACTTGCCCAAAGCCCCTAATACAACTTATAGCTCATAAATTATGTCTTCTGCAAGAAATATCAAAAGAATGATCGCCTTATAAGAAATGCATTTTCTTGGGGCAGCCGGGGTGGCTCAGCGGTTTAGTGCCACCTTCAGCCCAGGGCGTGATCCTGGAGACCCAGGATCGAGTCCCATCTCCAGGATTGCGTTCCACGTCAGGCTCCCTGCACGGAGCCTACTTCTCCCTCTGCCTGTGTCTCTGCCTCCCTCTCTTCTGTGTCTCTCATGAATAAATAAATAAAATCTTTTTTTTTAAGTTGGGAATTTTTAGATTTTATTTATTTATTCATGAGAGACAGAGACAGAGAGAGAGAGAGAGAGAGGCAGAGACATAGGCAGAGGGAGAAGCAGGCTCCATGCAGGGAGCCTGATGTGGGACTTGATCCTGGATCTCCAGGATCACGCCCTGAGCCAACAGCGGCACTAAACCGCTGAGCCACCCGGGTTGCCCAATAAATAAAATCTTGAAATTTTTTTTAAAAAAAAGAAATGCATTTTCCTAAAAATTTCTAGTAGAACGAAAAGACTTAATGACTTGAGGTTCTCAATTTAAACCAATATCATAAACATGAACCTCCTGTGTGGCTTTTTTCATCCACAAACAGACAACTTTATGTGGTAGTCTTGCTGGATCCAAGATCAGCAGAATATAAATATCTTGGACTGAATAAATGAATTAAATTATGATAAATATTAATTTTTGATTAAAATAGGAGAAAATGCTTTCTTTCTTTATGAGGATCGACTTACAGATTTCAACTTATTTGGCCATACTTGTACAAACTAGAATGAAACATCTGATAAATGGCATGTGACTGGTTCCAAACAACCCCTCAGAACTTCAGAGAAAAAAGTGCTAATGAAAATTTTAATGTAGATCTTAAGAAATCACCAGAAATAAGGGCCTGGGTGGTTCAGTAGGGTAAGTGTCTGACTCTCGGTTTTGGCTCAGGTCTGATCTCAGGTCATATGGTTGAGCCCTGCTTGGGCTCTGTGCTCAGTGCAGAGTCTGCCTCAATTTCTTCCTCCCACTTCCTCTGTCCCTCCCCCCTGAATGCTCTTTCTCACTGAAATAGATAAATAAATCTTAAAAAATAAAGAAATCACCAGAAATAATACTATAGAAATTAAGAAGACATATTAATTTATTTTATCAACAAAATAACATAGCACAATAATCCAATACACACAAAATGTCTTTTTTATGGAAGTATTTATTTATGAAGTTTTAGTAAGAATCAATACTTTTTTTTCCTACCACCATGTAATTGAAAAATCTAGTTTGTATCTCACTTTTCATTCTAAACATCACATTTAAAGGCAAGTCATTTACCTAGATGTGGTGGTTCCCACTCAGGGGCATGGACTCTTATTATGTGAAAATTATTGCCATAAGTCCGAAATAATAAACAGCCGGGTACCTCTGCCACTGGCTATGAAATTCCCATCAGACAAAATAAACTTTTGGACAAAAAGGAATATTAGGAAAACATTAGATACTAATAAGAGAAAAAGGAAGCTTATACCATTATATATAATGTAGGTAAAACCTAGAAGAGGAAAATGGAAGGATTCCTGAATAACAACTTCAATACAAAAATGATAAAGACAACAAAAACATTTCTGCCACAGAAAATCACTTTAAAAGATGATAACACTAGGGAATCTGTCAATCTTCTTGACAGAAGTTACTAATGCCTTTGTATCATATGCTTGTAGTTTTGCTAACCATACAGTATAGACATTTTTATGCCTTAATCAACACTTCTTATTCCATCTTTGCTACCGAAGCTGGCCCAATAAAATACCAAGTTAATGACAGCGAATAAAAAGTGTTGTACTGGGATCCCTGGGTGGCGCAGCGGTTTAGCGCCTGCCTTTGGCCCAGGGCGTGATCCTGGAGACCCGGGATCAAATCCCATGTCAGGCTCCTGGTGCATGGAGCCTGCTTCTCCCTCTGCCTGTGTCTCTGCCTCTCTCTCTCTCTGTGTGACTATCATAAAGAAATAAAAATTTAAAAAAAAAAAAGTGTTGTACAAATTTATTTTGTCAAAACCCTGACTGACTTATATGTGCAACCTGACCACAAAATAAGACTCAGAAGCAAACTGGCAACCCATCTTCCCCTCAGTTGTACACAGGTTGCCTTACACTCAGAAAAAGAAAAGCACCTTTTATCCTATGATAAACACAAGTACAAGCATACTTTGGAGATAGTGGCAGGTTCAATTCAAGACCATCCCAATACAGTGAATATCAAAAAGTGAATATTGCAATAAAGCGAGTCAAATTAATTTGTTGGTTTCCCAGGGCATATAAAAGTCATGTTTACACTATACTGTACTCTATTTAAAGTGTACCATAGCACTATGTCTAAAAAAAAAACCCCAATGTGCATACCTTCATTTAAAAATACCTTATTGCTTAGGGAAGCCTGGGTGGCTCGGCGGGTGAGCGCCTGCCTTTGGCTCAAGTCGTGATCCCAGGGTCCTAGGATCAGGTCCCACATCAGGCTCCCAACAGGGAGCGTGCTTCTCCCTCTGCCTATGCCTCTGCATCTCTCTGTATGTGTCTCATGAATAAATAAAATCTTTTAAGAAAATACTTTATTGCTTAAAAAATGCTAACCACCATCTGAAGTTTCTTTTTCTTTTTAAAAGACTTTATTCATTTATTCATGAGAGACACAGAGAGAGAGAGAGAGAGAGAGAGAGAGAAGCAGAGACACAGGCAGAGGGAGAAGCAGGCTCCATGCAGGGAGCCCGATGTGGGACTTGATCCCGGGACCCCAGGATCACATCCTGGACAGAAGGCAGACGCTAAACCACTGAGCCACCCAGGGATCCCCCATCTAAAGTTTCTTTGTGTCGTAATCTTTTTGCTGGTGCTGAATTTTGCCTCCTTGTTGATGGCTGCTGACTGATCAGTGGTAGCTGCTGAAGGCTGCATTTCTTAAAACAAGACAATGATAAAGTTTTTCTCATCGACTGATTCTTCCTTTAATGAACGATTTCTCTGTAGCATGTGATGCCATTTGATAGCATTTTACCCACAGCAGAATTTCTTTCAAAATTGGAGTCAATCTTCTCAAACTCTGCTGCTACTTTATCAAGTAAGTTTATGTAATATTTTAAATTCTGTCATTTCATCAATGTTCATAATATCTCCACCAGTATTAGATTCCATTTCAAGAAACCACTTTCTTTGCATCCATAAGAAGGAACTTACCTGTTCAAGTTTTATCATAAGGTTGCAACAGTTCAGTCACAATTTCAGGTTCTACTTCTAATTTTAGTTTTCTTTCTGTTTCCACCACATCTGCAGTTACTTCCTCCACTGAAGTCTTGAGCTCCTCAAAGTCATCCATGAGGGTTGGAATCAACCTCTTCTAAACCCCTGTTTATGTCAATATTTTGACTTATTCCCATGAATCACAAATGTGGTTCATGGCACCTGGAGCAGTGAACCCTTACAAGAAGGTTTTCAGTTGACTTTGACCAGGTCCACCAGAGGAATCACTATCTGTGACAGTGACAGCCTCACACATGTAATTCTTAAATAATAACACCCGAGGGTCTAAATTACTCCTTGACCCATGGGCTGCAGAACAGATGTTGTATTAGCAGTCACGAAAATGACATTAATCTCTTTGTCCACCTCCATCAGAGGTCTTGGGTGACAAGGTGCATTGTCAGTGAACGGTAATATTTTGAAAACAAAACCTTCTAAGCAGTAGGTTTCGACAGTGGCCTCAAAATATTTAGTAAACCATGTTGTAAACAGATGTTCTGTTATCCAAGATTTATTGTTCCATTTATAGAGCACAGGCGGGTAGATTTAACATCACTCCTAAAGGTCCTAAGATTTTGGGAATGGTAAATGAGCATTGTCTTCAACTTAAAGTCACTGACTGCATTCACCCCCAACAAGAGAGTCAGCCTCTCCTTTGAAGCTTTGAAGTCAGGAACTGACTTCTCTCTAGCTCTGAAAGTCCACGATGGCACTTTTTCCTGTATAAGGCTGTTTAATTTACAATGAAAATTTGTTCTTGATTATAGCCACCTTCGTGAGTTATCTTAGCTGGATCTTCTGAATAACTTGCTGCAGCTTCTCCATCAGCGTGTGCTACTTTATCTTGTACTTCTCTGTTACAGAGACAGCTTCTTTCCTTAAACCTCATGAACCAACCTCTGGTAGCTTCCAACTTTTCTGCTGCAGATTCTTCACCTTTCTCTCAGCCTTCACAGAATTGAAGATATGTAGGGCTTCGCCCTGGCTAGATTATACTTTGGTTTAAGAGAATCTTGTGTCTGGTTTGATCCTCTATCCAGACCACTCAAACTTTCTCCATATCAGCAATTAGACTTTCACTTCCTTATTCATGTATTCACTGAAGTAGCACTTTTAATTTCCTTCAAGAAAATTTTCTTTGCATTCAAAACATGGTCGTTTGGCACAAGAGCCCTACCTTTCAGCTTATCTGGGCTTTCGACATGCCTTCCTCACTAAGCTTAATCATTTCTAGCTTTTGGCTTAAAGTGAGGAATATGCGACCCTTCCTCTCACTTGGACACTTAGAGGCCATTGCAGGGTTATTGATGGGCTCAACTTCAGTATTGTTGTGACTCAGGGAATAGAGAGGCTTAAGGAGAGGAGAGAGATGGGGGAACAGGCAGTTGGTAGGCAGTCGGAACACACACATTTACGGATTATTCTTGTCATCCCAAATGGGTGTGGTTTGTAGTGCCCCCAAAACAATTACAATAGTAACAATAAAAGTCACTGATCACAGAACCATAACAAATATAATAACTATGAAAAAGTTTGAAATGTTGTGAAAATTACCTAAATATGACAAAGACACACAAAGTGAGTAAATGCTGTTGGAAAAATGTTACTACTGGACTTACTCAATGCAGAGTTGCCACCAACCTTCATTTTGAAAAAAAAAAAATGCAACTATTGGCAAAGTGCAATAAAATGAAGCACAGCAAAACAAAGTATGCCCGCAATTCTCTCTAGACTAACCTCTAAAAGAAATAGAAATTGAGAAAAGTTGTGTGTATGAAAATATCAATCATAGTTTCATTTATGATGCGTGAAATCCAGAAACAAATATCTGAGTAAAGTGTGTTATATCCAATCAATAAATTATGAGATCATAAAAATGATGTTTATGAAGATTATGCAATAACTTAAGAAAATGCTTACTATTCCAAAAAATGATATTAGGAGAATGAAGACATTAAATTATATGCATTATATGATTGCAACATTATTTTTAAATGACGTATATAAATAAGTCCAAAAAGAAGCATGCCAAAATATTATTAGTGATTGTATTAGTGCAGTTGTTCTAAATCAAGGGTGGCATCTAAGAAATTTTTTTAAGGAACTCCTGCTTTGGTCCTGTCCTCATAGATTCTGATCCATTAACTCCTCTAGTAAAATGAAAATCCATGATTAAATGCTAGGTTGTAAAGGAAACCTTAGGTTTAAAGAAAAATGCTTATGGTCGACCACTGAACAACATGGGTTTGAACTGTGCAGGTCCACTTATATGTGGTTTTTTTTTGATACTTTACAGTTCTATAAATGTATTTTCCTTATGATTTGCTTAACATTTTCTTTTCTCTAGCTGACTTTATTGTAAGATATGGTATATAATAGATATAACATACAAAATGTGTGTCAGTTGACTTTTTATTACCAGTAAGGCTTCTGGTCAATAGTAGTTAAGTTTGGGGGAGTCAAAAGTTATATCCAAATTTTTTATTATGTGGAGGGTCAGCACTCCTAACCCCTATGTTGTACAATGGTCAACTCTATTTGTTTCTTGTTTTCTGTTTTGTTCACTTTCTGAAATAGACTGATGTGCATTGTACAACATAGAAGAAACAATAATTAAATCCATTAATAGCAATAGTAGCTGCAATTTTTTATGAAATATTTGCTTCAGATATATTTTCTCCTTTAATCCTCAAAATAATTTTATTGGTTGGGACGCCTGGGTTGCTCAGCGAGCGGTTAAGCATCTGCCTTCAGCCCAGGACGTGATCCTGGATACCCGGGAATGAGTCCCACATCGGGCTCCCTGCATGGAGCCTGCATCTCCCTCTGCCTGTGTCTCTGCCTCTCTCTCTGTGTCTCTTGCAAATAAATAAATAAAATCTTTTTAAAAATAATATTATTATTATTGGATATATGTTACTATTCTGATTTTACACATTGATGCAAAAGAAATTAGGTGACTTCCAAAGGTCATGAAGCTATAATTAGCATAGTCAGAATTCAAAGCCCTTCTTGCCTTGTATGTGATAAAATCCAAAGAAAACACAATCGTCATGACTTCAGAAGGTTTGGCCTTGGAAATCCCCAACCCCCAGATGGTTAGGATGATTTGGGTGACTGGCTTTAGGTTTATCTTCTTTTGTTTGTTTTAGCAGGACTGAAACAATACAGCCATACCACATACACTGAGATGGAGGAAATGCGTGGTGACTATCAAATATATGGAGGTTAAGTAACCTTGGATGAGAGAACCAGCCAGTAGGAATTATCTTTTGCTTACCCTCTAAGTGTTATTTTAAAATTTATTTTCTTTTACAATGTCTTACCACAATTCTGATAGGGAGATAATTCTCATGTTTACAGATTCTTAACCACTACAGAGACTTTATAAAACTCCTCTAAAAAATCTTAATGAAGACAAAAATGTGAGTCATAAGAAGCTAGATATAAAACCAGTTTCCACCACTGAAGAGACCACCTCCTTGGTCCTCAGGCCACCTCCTACTAAAGTCACCCTAAGAAAGCTTGAGAGAAAGACCAGTGCTTGCTGTATAGCTGAACTTGACTTTTTCACTTAAAGTTTGACAAATCTGTGATCGAGATATGAAATCAAATTGTTTTCATTGAGAGAATAAATCATTAAGCAAGATTACATGTGAGAAAAGATACATAAGTTAATTAGTAAGTTAATCATGTCTGAACATTAGACACTGAGCTTGGCAAACATTTGAACAGGGAATTTCCTTTCAACTGTTAACGCTTATACGGTAATATATATTAAACACTAAATCAGTTTTAGAGTTTGGTTCAGATATTGCTACTAATTAGTTTTGGCTGATATTGAAGTATTTTGTATGCTCCATTTATAAAAGCACTGCTTGCCCATCTGTTCATAGGTTGAAAGTGATTAAAGGATACTTATTTTGGCTGTTGTAAAAGCCAAATACTTTTTAAGCTGCAAATATGTGACAAAACCAGTTGAGGTTGCCAAGTTCAGAAATATATTAAAAGAGATTTGTGATGCCTCCCTCCCCCAATTCCTCTTCCAACCTACATTATGGAAAAGTAAATATCACTGTTTTCCCGATTAGACTAGCATGCCTCTTTGTCCAAATGCTTTGCAATTTCGTTATAATTTTCACAATTTGCCCTGATTTGGATCCACTGCTACCAAGCTGTGTTGGGGGCTTTCGCTTCCTGTATGTGCAGCCTTGAAGTAGAAACATGTGATGCCCTCATGCTTTGAATGCCAGATTTGAAAGCAACATGGATAATGAGCAAAATAAGTTTGCAGCCTACTTTAATCCCCTATATGAGGTCTGTTCAGTTTGAAAACAATACATTAAGTTCAGCATGGAGTTTTTTTGAAGAAAGAAAGAAAGAAAGAAAGAAAGAAAGAAAGAAAGAAAGAAAGAAAGAAAGAAAAGAAAGAAAGAAAGAAAGATTTTTAAGAACAGGGATATACTACATTTCCCTGAATAATATAGCCTTTATACTATTTAATACTCCATTTCTGAGCCTTCCCAAGGGTTTAGTACTTTATGCTAACAAAACCTGTACACCTCAAAAATCAGAGGAGGGTCCCAGGACTTCTAAAAATAAGATACAGTCTCCTAAAGTGGAAGATAACACCATTTTAATTCAGGCAAAATGTCTAGTTTCAATATCTGAATGAAATGCATTTCCTCCTTCTCCGTATACTCTCCTTTTATACCTTGTGATCATTCCTCATGATGTCAACCCGCCCAACCCCTGAAAAACCATGTGGCCTCGTACTTTTGGCTGCTCCCAGTTCCACAGCAATGTCTTTAACTAGATCATATAAAAGAGTGGAGGTTGATATTCTATTGAAAGCCTCTCGGGGTGTTTGCTTTAAACAGTTTACTACCTGAAGTTCTCTAACTAGTACCTATCCAAAAATGCAAGTGATATAGGATTTCAAAATCCTGAGAGGATTTTCTCTCCCTGGCCCCCTCACAACTGATTGTTCCCTTAAAGAAATTCTCCCAGCCTATTATGTCATATCTATGGAAAGATGGGTTGTGTTATTACTGCTGCTGCTACTTGGTTTCAATTTATCAACAGCTTTTCCTCAAAACGATTTAGAAATATCTAAATTCCAAACTCAGTTCAAAAAACACAATTATTCTTTCACATATAAAAATTTTGGAGGAGCACAATTCATTGTGAATTAAAATGAAATTGTCATTTTACATAGTAGAAAAAGTAGAAAGGAAATGCTATTTTTGTTCAAATTTAATTGATTCTGTTTTACGGTCAAGGTAATCTATGATGCACTTTCAGGGACTTCTCTTTAATACAAACATTGAAAACTCCTTTTTATTGTGCCTACATGTTTTATCTGTAGGGCACTGGGAAAAATTACCCTGAAGATGACTGAAATGACTAGGATGTTCATGCCAAAGGTGTAATAGGAGCTGATTTTTCTGTGGCATGGTGACCAGAGTGGTCAATTTTTCATGAGCTTATCTATGAAACAGGGAACATGAATTGTCTACTCTTCCTCCCAATACAGTAATTTGCTTATTCCTCTTGGGGCAGCCCTCTGCTCCTGACCCGAGCTTCAGGCAGTCAGGGAGGAGAGTTGGCTCTACTCGTTGCCATCTGGCTCCCTTATCTCTGTACAAAAAGGGCAGGCAATGAAGGCTGGTGCCTGTTCACAGATTCCTTGTCCCTAGAAGAGAATTCGGGTGACTCTAAAAACAGTTTCTGATATTATTCTCAATATCTCAGTCCCAACCACTTAATATATCATTGACAGGAATTTGGAGACCCTCATGCAGGCACACAGAGTGATGGCAGACTGTGGCAGGTCCAATTCTATTAGAAAAGCAGGAACTGTGGACAGTCTTCCGCATAACCCAGAGAAGAGAGATGGTACTTTATAGTCCCCTCCCTATACTCTGCCTCCTTACTCTCCCTCTGTGAGTTCTACCATGGAAAAGTAATTGAAAATCTGATTTTCCATGCTTGAAACATTCATTCATCCCCATTTTGCTCATGGGCATGATTACTGTGATTTAGAGATGAGAGTTTCTGTGTGGTTTTTTTCCTCCTATTATTCTGCTTGTTGCTCCTTGGACATTTTCATTCTGATTCTATGTAGGAATCACACCTTCACAGAGTCTTCCCCTTTAATCAGGCCCAGCCATCCTGCTTCACAGGTACTGATTCTATGTAGTCTATTTCTTCCTTACTCACTGCTGCATGCCTCAGCAGACACTGGTGGAATTAGGAATATCCTATGCATATGAGACACAACGTAAACTCAAGACTTTTCTAGATCTTAGCCATCTCTACTCCAGGGAAGAAAGCAGAAGTCCCCAGTTCAGCTTGTAGCTTAAGCCAATGTGCTCTAACTCTGTTTTACCAGAGAATCCAGCTATCAGAATTTGGTTACTCTGCATCTTCTTTGGCCTGCCTAGTGGTGTGGTGTTTTTCCATCCAAGTGGGCAAGATTGGAAAAAACAGATGGTACTGATCTAATGATCTTTGGTGACTGTCACCGATGCTGGATTCTGGACACATTCAGAGATCTAGGCTGCCAATGGTCTACTGCCAGTCTTGCTCCTGCTTGGGTGTACAATGTTCTTGAGTAGAATTCTTACACAGGAGAATAAGTAATAAAAGGAAGACACCAAAGGTCCACAATTAACAACTAAGAAGAAGTTTCAAAATTCTTGACAATAGTCATAAGCAAGGGATCAACAGTTCTTGAAGATTCAGAGTAAAGCAGGTATTCTAAAAGCCAGGGAAATAGTCATTAGCCAGGAAACCTAAGGTAGGTGGAGGATCAGCACAAAGAGCAAACCTAACACCACAAAATGATATCAGGGAAAAGAAATTGATAACTGAGGCAATTATTTGACCTAGACTTAACTACCTTTATCCTCTTCTTGCACCACTAAGGAACGATCCTGAGGAAGGCAGGCCTGGAATACTGAACGTGCAGCTATATGATAGTATTTGACTTCAAGGTGTGTGAGTTTGGAGATGGTAGCATTTCCTAAGACATGCAGTTCTCTGGTAGCTATTTTTCTCAGATTTCTTCACAGTACAAATTTGGCACTGGAATACCATCAAGGTGATTTACCATAGCTCTCTCCATTAACTTGATGACAGTAGCAGAGAGCAACTATGTCATCCCAGAAACCAACTGAGCTGGGAATCAAGGGGAACACTGGATATAGTCAGATATGCCCCCCAGCTTGCTACTCAAAATGTGGTCTGAGGACCAGCAGCATTGGCATCACTTGGAGTTTACTGGAACTGCGGTAACTCAGGCTGTACTGATTTTATGCTGCTCAAGTAGAATGGCCATCAGACTAAATACTCATAGGAGAGAACAGAAGCACAAACCAAGAAAAGATCTCATAAACAAAACTGAAGCTGTTCTTAGTTAAATTTTCTGGGGTCAGGCAAATAACTTTCCAGATTAATCTATTGATCTACTGTTTTTGAGAAACTGGACAATGAATGTGATGTGAGAATTCTGGAGAACGGTAAATGTCTTCACTTTCGAGGAGAAAAGAGTATAAGAATTATGAAGTTTGGACTAGTAAGTAAGTATGGACCAAATTTTATCAGTTATCAACTGGATGGTATGTAATTAAAGTAATAATGGTGTCAAGAGCCAGAATGTGCATAAAAAGAGTGTCATGCCATCTAGAATTTATTTCCCTTCTTTCATTCATTTTAATTTTATTATTATTATTGTTTTCTTTTTACCAGATTGCTATGCCAGGGAGTGATTTGGTTTTGGGTGAAAGGATAGATAGTATCATTACTATAGATAGATAGGGATAGAGAATATAGGAGAGAAGATTTGGAAAGAATACATAATGATTTCAGTTTTAAGAAATGGCTATGGGATATTCCAGGAAAGATACCAGTAAGCAGTATAAAGCTTGAAATAGAAGCTACACATGACCAAAAAGGGAAGAAAATTCATTAGAAGACAGGAAAGGTTAAAAATGTAATTCATGCATTGAACAAATATTCATTCATTCATTCATTCATTCAGTGTATGATGCTTTTCTAGCACTGAGGATACACTGGTAAATAAAGCATAGAAAACTCCCTGTCCGCATTGGGCCTGTATTCTAGTGAGAAAGACAAACAGTAATCACAGTAAGCAACTTAACTGCAGGATATGTTAGAAGGCATATGTGTTATGATAAAATAAATAAATAAATCAGGAAAGCAGTTCGGGAGTGCTAGCAGGGATGGAAGACATAATTTTAAATGTGTATCATGGTAGGTGTGGGATTCTTGAAAAGGTAACACGTGAGCTAATTATCTTAGGTAAATGTGGCAAGGAACTAAATGCAATGTTGGAATGCGATAGCTTTACTTGCAAAGCTCTGCAATTAGTTAATATATATGACTGTGCAAATAATTCTTCTCAGACCTATGAAGATGCTTAGGCACCTTTCCTCCATCACTGCAATTACGTTACTCTGTAATTACCTCTGGGTGTATCACCCCGCTACACTCTGAATTCCCTGAGAGCAACAATTTTTCCCTATGTGCTTGGCAATATATATAGGGAGGAAAAGAGGGGTAGAGAAAGAGAAAAAAGGAGAGATGAAAGGAGAACAAAATGCAGACACATTAGAACATCTGAGGTCTCAGAGTTTGCTTATTTAGGGTTTTGTTTATTTTTCAGTTTTAAATAAATCTGCATATTGCCTTTTAGAAACTGCCCACCAGAACGGACATAATAATGGGCTTCATGCGTTGGTCCCCAGCATTGACAGTTTGGTCCCACTCTACATTGTATAGATAAAATCCCATCTAAAATATTGTGTTTTTCCTAAGCAACATACTGTAGAAGGGATACTTTGGAGTGTGGTGGGCACCTGTTCCTTTCCTCTGTTTTATTCCTCCTCTCTTTTGTAGAACTGCACATCTATCAGTCCACTCATGTGACTCCTACATGATTTGCCTAGGGCTGATCATGTCACTCATTCTAGAAGGTCTGCGGGAATAATTCCAGGGGAAGAAGGTGGTTAGTGGGTGTGCATATGTAATAAGAGGCTGTTCCTTTCGGTGAGAGAGGAAGTAATAATTGCAAACAGCTAGAAGTCAACCACTTTTTTCTACCATGGGGAGAAAATCTGTAGTAGGAGATATTAAAGCCAAGCAGTAGCAAGCAGAGACCTTAAATAAATGAAAAGAGAATCCATCTTAAAGACATTACATTTGGCCTCTGAACAACATGGGGGTTAGAGGCACTGACCCCCTAAACAATAAAAAAAATTGCGTATAATTTTGACTCCCAAAAAAACTTAACTACTAATAACCTACTATTGACTAGAAGCCTTACTGATAATATCCACAATCAATTAACACATATTTTGTATGCTATATGTGTCTTATAATGAAGTAAGCTGGAAAAAAGAAAATGTTACTAAGAAAATCATAAGGAAGAGAAAATAGACTATACACTATACTGTAAAAAATCCTCCTATAAGTGGACCCTTGCAGTCCAAACCCACATTGTTCCAATATGGGGCCAACTGTACTTGAGTCTGTTGGACCAGTTGAGCCTGAGATGTTAAACAAAGAATAGATGCCCACCATCCTCTATCTTCCTGGAATCTCCTCTTATGTAGCATACTGATTGAAGCATCAGTTTGCTTAAACTAGGTTGAATTATCATTCCAATGAAGATGTTGCAAAAACATTATAATGAAGGGCTTAATCTAAAAAGAGAAGACTGTTAATAAGGGTGGTGGCTTCGTGAAGACAAATCAGAACCAATGGGTACCAGCTCAAGCTAGATGGGTAATGAGCTTCACACAGAGAACTGTCTGAAAGTCAGAGCAGTCCTGAGAATTAAATGAAATGCCACCTGAAGACAAGCATTATGAATCCCTGGAGTTTTTAAGTAAAGTCTTTGTGGGCACCATGCTATAAAGATGCACCCTTTGGATAGAAGGTTTCAGTAGAAAATCTCTAAGGTTCCTTAATCTTTGAGATTCTATTATTCTCCAAAGAAAGGACACAAAAGTGGAAGTATCATTGGAGAAATATTATTCCCCATAAATTTACTTTCATAAATCCTTAGACTGAGTACTGACCCAGAAAAAAACTGTTCATGGAAGATATCTAACCATAAACAAGATAAAGTTACATTATTAGGTAACAAAATTTCTGAAGAGATCAAAGGCATCAGGCAGTAAACTGTAAACTGTTTTTTAAAGATTTATTTATTTATTCATGGAAGACACAAACAGAGAGAGAAGCATAGACACAGGCAGAGGGAGAAGCAGGCTCCTCACAGGATCCCGATGTGGGACTTGATCCCAGATCCTGGGATCACGACCAGAGCCTAAGGCAGATGCTCAACCACTGAGCCACCCAGGCATCCTGGTAAACTGTACACTTGGGTTGAGATAAAATAAGAGGGCTTGACCCCTTTCAGGAAAAAATGGTAATTTCAGAGTTATAAAGGAAGCATTCAAGTACCCACCTAAATTTCCAGACTCTGAAATATGAATTTCATACATATATGGCAATAAATGCACTATATTTCATTATATCAAAAAAAGAGAAAATTTAGAATAGTGTGATTTTATGTTTTAGTAACATATTACTCATATCCTGTTACTACTCTCCTTTTAGTTCCAGTATGCTACAAAATAGTAAGGAAGAAGTATGTAATTATTCCACATCTACATATTTACATGAACTAGCTGCACACTTAAAATACTAAAGAATTAAAAAAAAACATAAGGAACTTAGGGGTTCCAAAATGGTACACTTTTTCATAGATGGTATATTCAAATAACATCTTGTCATCCAGAATTGAAACGGTTACTAAGAAGGTGAAACGCTGATGACTAACCTCTGAACTTATTACAATAAGAAAGTTAGTATTATGAATCAACAATAGAATGTTTTTCCTCTATGAATTACAGATCCATCAACTGTTCTGTTCTATACTTGCAAATCAGTCCATCATTTTGAAAAAACAATTATGCGCTTTAGAAACACAACAAAAGGAAAATTTATCACTGAGGTCTTATGAATCTGGAAGAGATTAACAGCTCACTGCAGAAAGACATCAAAAGAAAATAAGTGTCTTAATCATGGAATATAAATAGGTTATCTGAAGGAAAAATAAGAAATTTACCATATGTTTAGAGGTATTAAACAAATTCAAGTAGATCTCAAAGAAGACTATTTATATATATAAAGATCTTACAGAAAATAAAGGTACACTGTCATCATAATAGTACAATAGATTACAATCAATTTAGCTCCTGGCTCACAATTTTCACTTAGATATTGAGAATGGATTCATGTACACTGAAGCAATATTTCCCTTTACTGAACAATATAAACTGCATTTGACTTTAAAGATATCCTATAAAAATAAGAGAAAAAAAAGGTTAAGCATAAAGAAGTTAACAAAAAGATTTTCAAAAAGATGACGCTAGTAAAAGACAAGATCTCACTTCACTGCAAAATATCATGTAATCTTTACCTTTTTTGAGGTAAAAAATAAACACATATACACAATTCTTGTACAAATTACATTTTGTAAACTAAAAATTAAGAGTTACATCTATTTGTCTTTATTTCTGGTTTGGAAATCTTATATTAGGTACTTTACTTTAAAAAACAATTAAACTCACAAAAATATTCCTTTGACAATTCTAATTTAACCGAGATTGCTTGGCTTTCATTGAAATGATTAACTCAATCTTCCTTTAATAATGGTTTCAGGCTTTCTCAACTCTAGTTTTTATTTTATTTTATTTTATTTTATTTTATTTTATTTTATTTTATTTTATTTTTTTATTTTAAAGATTGTATTTATTTGAGAGAGACAGTGTGTGTGTGTGTGTGTGTGTGTGTGTGTGTGAGAGAGAGAGAGAGAGAGAGAGAGAGTATGAGCAGGGGGAAGGGTCAGAGGAAGAAGCAGACTCCCCGCTCAGCAGGGAGCCCAATGTGGGACACTATCCCAGGACCTGAGATTATGAACTAAGCCAAAGGCAGACACTTGACTGAGCCACGCAGGTGCTCAACCACAGTTTAATCTTATGGGTTTCTAACTATCTGAAACTTAGAGAATTTTAACAATTTGAAAAATTATTATTTAAATTAAAATATTGAAGAAACAAACCATTCAAACTCAATTTTAAAATGTTCATCTATGAAAACTATATGAATGAAATGAATATTTAAAGCAAAATTAGAAAATCAAGGCAATAAGATCACCTCTCATAAAAATACGCAAATATATATATATTAAAGAATCCAAAAATAAAAGCAAATAGCCTCTTTTTGGAGTCTACAACCTACTAAATTCAACCTAAATGTCCTGGATTTGAGGACTACAGCTCCTCGTTTAGTAGTAATCCTAATGACAAGTCTTCTATACATCAGTACACATATTTGTCTAGGAAAATGTACCTAAGCACTACTACCATGCCATTTTCTTCTCTTTATGAATTTTGAGATCTTCACAGTTGAAAAAAACAGGGATATAAAGCCCAAAAAATAGAAATTTGAAAATTTATCTTTTACGCTCATGATCATTGAAGATTAGGACAGAAATAATCATGACTTTGCTTTATCGACCACCATTTATCTATCTAAGGCAACAGGTTCTACTCCCTCCCAAGAAAAGGAGTGCGTGTACAAATTTGCCTTGACTCCAAATCAAGTGCAGCAGCAGCATTATTTTTAGTTTACTTAACTTCCTAGCCCCACCATTTAACAGACAAGGGACTGTCTCCTTAAAAAATCCTGCTCAGTGGCTGCATAAACCAGTCCTATTTGCTAAATGTAGAGGGTTCCTGCAAAGCTTGTGGGTATGTGTGAATGAATTCCATCATTTTTTCTTTTTTTTTTTTTTCTATAACTAAGAAGAGAGGGGGGGGAAACAAACTCTTTTGTATTTACTGTAGCTTAGCGGTAATAATATATGTGTGACATATTTTTACCCTTGAAATGCAGAAGTACTTCAGAAATTGGCCAGTACTTTATTAAAGTTGCCCAATGACTGATGGAAGGTTGTAATACACTCTGCTTCATGCAGACTCTAAAGAAACCTCTAACTGAAAATATATGGGAAATTCCTAACAAGAAAAAATCCTTTAAGCCAAGCTTATAGGGTCTCAATTTTAAAGTTTCATGGAATTTCTATGATAAAAGTGGTACAAGATTTCAAGTAAACAAGAAAATATAAACATTGTTTCACTTAGATATAGTCAATGAAGTGTGTCTCTATGTGATACACTTACAGCTTTATATGGTTCCCCATTTTGCTTTATTTTCACATTGTTTTCCCTCTTCCTGGAATTCTGTCCTAATGATACTTTTTTTTTTTTTTTAATTTATGATAGTCACACAGAGAGAGAGAGAGAGAGAGAGAGAGGCAGAGACACAGGCAGAGGGAGAAGCAGGCTCCATGCACCGGGAGCCTGACGTGGGATTCGATCCCCGGTCTCCAGGATCGCACCTTGGGCCAAAGGCAGGCGCTAAACCGCTGCACCATCCAGGGATCCCCTAGTGATACTTTTTAATCACTACAGCCACTCGAAGATTTGCTAACTCTTTTTGTTTTTTGTTTTTTGTTTTTTTGTTTTTTTTTTTTTTTGATTTGCTAACTCTTTAAGTAAGGTTTCAGTCTACCTCTCCAACCTAATGATCAGAAAGGTTGTTAACATTTAAGATACAAACAGCATAAGGCAGCATGAGAAATAAGAGCTGGAACCTCGTTAGCAGTTCTGTTTTCTTTTTTTACTTTTGCGACCTTGAAGAAGTCACTTAATCTTTTTGAATCTGTTTTCTCAACTGGAAGTTAAAAGAATTAATTCAAAAGACCCCTAAACTTCCCTTTAGCCACCATTCACTAAAATGTTTAAGATATCCCTGCAAGAATTAGCTAGATATCCCTGCAAAACTTTGCCATAGCTCTTTATGCCTGCAACAGATGGTAGACCGTACAGGAAAATGTTTAGCATTCAGATTAGCTGGCTGGCTCAGTAAAATAACTATAATAAACACTTATCTTTCAGATCGTATAATTTTTTAGTCATTGAAAGGGCTGGACCAGATTTTAATTTAGTGACACCTATGAGGAAAAAAGACTCCCAAAACTAACCAGATAAAGAATATTTACAGGAAAAACACTTACATAAGATCAGCTGGTTTCAACCACACTAAATAGTTATTAAAAAAAAAAAAAAGACTTCCTTAAAGCAAATTTTTCTGTGGAAACGTTTTTGATAACAAATTCCATTTCTTTAATAGACATGGGTTATCCAAATTTTCTATTTATTCTTGCGTCAGTTTAGCATGCTGTCTTTTTCAAAGACTTTGTCCACTTCATCTTAGTTGCACGTAGTCGGCATGAAGTGATTCACAACTCTTTCACTTTTTTAATACTGAAATTTGTGTTTTATCTCTTCTTTTTCTTAACCAGTTTTGTTAGGACCTTACAAATTTTATTAATCTTTTCAAAGAACCAATTTTTGGTTTTGTTAACTTGCTATATTGTTTCTCTGCTATTTATTTCATTGCTTTCTTATCTCTATAATGAATGCTGTATGTGCACTTAAAATGAATGTATTTTATACAGTTGTTGAATGTAGCATTCTATAAAGGTCAATTAGGTCAAATTAGTTCAGGGGCTTGTTCAAATCTGTGATATCACTATTTATTCTTTTTACTGACTTTTCTATTACTAAAAGAGGCATGGGAAATTTTTCCAGCCATAATTACAGTTATCATCCATTTTACTATTTAATCCTGTCAATTTTTGCTGTATTTATTTAGAATGCCTATTACTAAGCTATGTACATTTAGGGTTATTATCTAATTCTGATTTATTGACTCTTTTACAATTATGAAGTGTCTGTCCTCTTTATCTCTAGAAATAGTTCTTGAAGCCTACTTTGATTTTAATACAGCCACTCTAGCACTCTTCTGCTAGCTTTTTTCCATTGTTTATCTTTTTCTATCCTTTTATTTCCAATTAATGTCTTTACGTTCATCTTTTATAGAGAGTAGAGAGTTGGTTCTTGCTTTTTCATCCAGCCTGAAAAGCTTTTACATTTAAGTATATTATTTATTCTGTATATTTAGTATAAATGTGGCTACAGTTGAATTTAGGTCTACCATTTTCTATTTATTTTTTTATTCACTCAATATGTTCCTCTTTACTGTCTTATTGTGGGTTAACCCAATAGTTTTTGCTATTCCATTTTAGTTTTTGTACTGCCTTTTAGGCTTGCCTTTTTGTATTAGTGGTTGCTCTGGGAAATGTAATATGCTTTCTTAACTTACCACATTCTACTTAGAATTAATACTGCTACACATAAAATGAAAGAAACTGGCAAGAGAATAACTATTTCTTTCACTATTATTGTCACACATATTTGCATCTACCTAACTTATAAGTAACATAATAATGTTATGATTTTGCCTTAAATGGTCAGTTTTAAAGAAATTTTTTTTAAAATATATTTTTGTGTTGATACATTCTCTATATTCAATCTTCCTTATTGCTTCTTGTAGATTCAAATTCTCATCAGGTATCATTTCCTTTCAGCATGAAGAACTTCCTTTAACATTTTATGAAGTAAAGTACAGATCAGCTGGCAATAAAATCTCATTTCTGTAACTGAAATTTTTTTTCATCCTCCATGGTGTGAGATAGTTTCATTAGATACAAAATTATCAGTTGATATTTTTTCTTTCTGCTCTTTAAATACATAATTTCATTACCTTCTGTCCTCCATCATTTCTGATGAGAAGACATCCATAATTCTGAGAACTGTAACCCTCTGAATAATGTGTATTTTTTCCCTCCTGGTTATTTCCAAAGTTTGTTCTTTCCCTTTAATTCTCAACTCTGACTATGCTGTGCTTACATAAGGTTTTTCTTGAACTTATCTTGCTTGGATGTGATGATCTTGGATATGTAAAGATGCTCTTCACTACATTTAGGAAAAATTCAGTCATTATTTCTTCAACTATTTTTTTCTGCCTCTTCTTATTTCTCTTATCCCCCTGAGACTCAAAGTCATATATGGTAGTCTGCTTGATATTAAATTATAGGTCAGTCAGACTTTGTTCATTTTTATTCTAATTACATGTTACTTTGCTTCAGATGAGTCTGTATAGTCTACGAGTTTACCCATCTTATCTATTGCCTTTCCCAATATGCTACTCAACCCATCAATGACATTTTCATATCAGATACTCTATTTCTCAGTTCCAAAATTTTTATTTGATTATTTTTTATAGTTTCTATTTCGACACTGGCATTCTCTGTTATTATGAACTTATTTTCCTTTAGGTCTTTGAACATTTGTAATAGCTGTTTTAAAGCCCTCG
The DNA here is from genome assembly GCF_048418805.1 of Vulpes vulpes. Classification (NCBI taxonomy): domain Eukaryota; kingdom Metazoa; phylum Chordata; class Mammalia; order Carnivora; family Canidae; genus Vulpes; species Vulpes vulpes. The sequence goes on from NC_132789.1 coordinate 85,242,682, forward strand.
ACTGTTAATTCCAACATCTGGGATATCTTTTTCTTTGATGCAAGCCAGATTTTACTATTTCTTCATGTCTAGTATTTTATTTATTGTATATAAACATTGTACATTGTAGAGATTCTGGATTCTGTTGTTGTCCTCAAAGGAATGTTGAGTTTTTTATTCTAGGTTGTGGTTGAATTACTGGCCTATCATCTTTAATTTGTCAAGGCTTGGTTTTATGCTTTTGTTTAGGCAAATCAATTTGTTTTATCGTTAGTACTAAGGTGAATCCCTTAGTTCTGTGATTAGTCTTCACTCCTTAGGTATTGGCCTTCTAAGAATTCCTTGGAAGACAGATGCTCGCTAAATCCTTATCACTTGGTAGGACTTAAATTCCAATTTCTGACTCTCACTATGGTGAACTGCAATCTGCCTAAGCTTTAAGTTCCATACATATAAGGAGTCTATTGTGTGCACTCTGTTCTTAGCACCTAAAATAGCAAGTGCTTAATGTTTGTTTTTAAGTGAATAAACTATCACTACTAAAATAATATGTGGTGGATTAATGAATGAATGTATTACCAGTGAATAAGAAAACACAAGTGTGAAACCTGTCCTTCTAAGAACTTCACTGTTACTTCACTTTCCACAATCTCTTCTTTCCATCTCGCTGTCCAATCTACCTCATAAAATCAATAGTTTTCCACAAAAGTTTGTCAACAAATTTGCTGCATATAGTAACAAAGCAATCTGAAGAATCCCTCACAGAGTCATTGAAAGGCATAGTTTCATCACAGTAAATTGTAGTATACTGTTTCTAATACACAAAACCTTTGAAACATTATACAGCATTGTTACACTACTTTTCCCACCTACTGCATAGTAAGCACCAGCCTGGTCTACTGAATGATCACTAATAACTAAAAACAAAAAAAACAAAAAAACAAAAAAAACAAAAAAAAGATTTTTTTTTCTCCTTGCCTTAGTTGGATTAAATGGAAACACTGAGAAAGATACGTCAAAAACGTGAGCTTTTAACAACATACATTTCTTTAAACCTAGATACTTCAGTCAAGGTAACCCCAAGTAAGCACATTAATTTATACTTTTTCTGCTATCATATAAAAAGTATGCCTGGAGAAAAAAAAAGAGATATACCTGGTTCCTGGCTTTGGTTCTGGTTTGATAGGCTGTTGCTCTTTCTTCATTACTGTTTTCTAGAATAAGAGAAAGAAGGATTGACATAGGTAGGAAAACAACTTCATTATCTGTAAAATTTTAATTTCATTAACATTCTATTATCAAAAGGAGAGAGAACCATTCCATTCTAATATATATTACAAACCTAAACACTGATGTAAATTTGTAAGTATACCATGAACAAAAACATCCAAAATGGAGTCAGGAATGTCAAGGGCCCTAAGATGTTTGGAGCAAGGAGATCCCTGGAGAAATGCATGACCACACCTGTATGGAACGTAAACTGCTACACTGTCCCAAGCACAAACGGCTATATCCTGTTGCAGTTCTCAGAGTGAGGTTCACATCACTGAATTCCAACTTAGCACCTGGTATAGTAACTTATCCTAAATCAACCAACATTAATTATTTTTACCTACACCAAGTCAGAGTTCTTGCAAAACAACTTACATAAGCTTGCAGTTTTGCCTTTGTGTACTTTGTCCTTGTCCTCCCTCCTTGGAGCATATCTTAGAATTCTCCTAAATCCATGTCTCCTGGATTGAAATTCCTAAAGACCCCAGATAAACTTCTGATTTACTTTGCAGCCTAAGTAGTTTCCTGTAAGACAATACTCTGAGGAGTGTGATTATTGAACTTGCTCCAGCATCTTTTGGCACCCAGGAACACAATTCCAACTGATGGTTTCAATGAGCAAATATCTATACAAATCTGCTACAGATGAGAATTTATATATTTACTTATCTGTCCTCTGTCTTATAAAAAAGGTTCAAGGTAGTGTAAAAAAATGCAATATATATGAAAAAGGAAAATAAGAAAATCAGATTAAAGGTAAAATATGGATAGAAAAATAATGTCAAATATTTTCTGATATTACTTGATGTGTCACACAGATTTGGTTCTCAAATTCCTAGCTATCAAAATGTTATGGACTGGGGCATCTGGGTGGTTCAGTGGTTGAGTGTCTACCTTTGGCTCAGGTCGTGATCCTGGGATCCTGAGATTGAGTTCTATATCAGGCTCCCCACAGGGAGGCTGCTTCTCTCTCTGCTTGTGTCTCTGCCTCTCTGTGTCTCTCATGAATGAATGAATGAATGAATAAATTAATTAATTAATTAAATCTTTAAAAATAAAATTCAGAATGTTATGGCCTGAATTGTGTTCCTCTAAAATTCATATTTTGAAGCCCTCATCCCCAGCGTGACTACATTTGGAAATAAAGTCTTATGGTTAAATGAGGTCATAAGGTGAAGCCCTAATCCAATAGAATTTGTGGCCTTATAAGAGGAAGAGATGCCAGGGTCATGTGTGCACAGGCAAAAGGCCATGTGAAGACAACCAAGAAGCAGCCATCTATAAACCAAGCAGGGAGGACTCAGGAGATACCAACTCTGCCAGCATCTTGATCTTAGACTTCCAGCCTCCAGAATTGTGAAAAAATTAATTTCCGTTGTATAAGCTACCCAGTCTATGGTATTTTATTATGGCAGGACTGGGAAAGTAATACACAAAGCAATGAAGAAAACACAGTAGTTCTAACATTCATAATGTCTGTAAGAGAAGCAAACTTACTTCTTGGAAAATTTCTTCTATGAGTCCTTCAAAAGAAGCCTCCTATAATTTGATGGTCAGCTTCAACAGCATCTCTTCAACAACTACACCAAAGTGTTTAATGTGGATTTTATTTACCATCCCTCAATATTGGTCAACAATAAAAGAACAACTCAGGAAGAGAATTCTACAAGACCTCAGAATAACTGGGTCATTCCCTCTCTGGTCATTCAGGGTGATCCAAAGGTGAAACTTAGACCCAGAGGCGTTGATGAATTGCATATCTACTTTATAATCTGCCATGATGATTATTTTGCACAAAACAGCTTTTGAAAAAAATGTCTCAGATAAGAGGAATTTAAGGTAATCTTGATAAATGCGTAAAAAGCTAATGGATTTTGGATTATTGGTTTTGTCTTCTCCCTCAGACTCTATAAGAAGTCAGGAAGAGGAAACATTTTGGTTATTGTCATATGGTATGCTTATGATACCACAAAGAAAATTCTTATTTTAGTTTTGTTTTTTTTTAAGTTTCAAATATGTGTTTAACCACTATTTGACAACTGAAGCAAAAAAAGTCTCTTATATGAAATCTCAAAATACATAAAGGATAAATGTAAAGATGAAATGTGGAAGAAACTTGTGTTTATACTGCAAAAATACTTAGTATTAGGACATGAGAATTATTATTTTTAAGTATTTTAAACGAATTACAACTCTTTCTTTTATTTTTAAAAAGATTTTATTTATTTATTCATAGAGACACAGAGAGAGAGAGACAGAGACAGAGACAGAGACAGAGACAGAGACACAGGCAGAGGGAGAAGCAGGCTCCATACAAGGAGCCCAACGTGGGACTTGATTGCGGGTCTCCAGGGTCACGCTCTGGGCTGAAGGCAGCGCTAAACCGCTGAGCCACCCGGGCTGCCCATCTTTCTTTTAAAGTTAAGTTCATTCTGTCTCATACTGTTCTCTCATATGCAATCTAACTTACATATATTAATTTGCATTTTATGCCATTCTTTTTAAGATCGAAGGTTAACTTTTCTTCAATAGTTATGTTAGAGTGCCACAATAACCTTGAGGATTAGTTTGTGACATCTAAGTAACTATTTCTTACTTTTAAAATTTTCTGGTGATTTCTTCATTTTCAAAGTAAACAATCATCCTCAAGAATAATACTGTACTTTAAAAAATTTACATGCAACATATAGGTGATAATAAAACTGAAGCAGCATCTATATATTTTTAATGTTGCCCTCAAGATGTTCCATGACATGTATTCATGGCTACAAAAATACTAATAACTACAAAAATTAACTTTAACCAATATATTCCATACTTTAGCACAAACTAATGTGCTTGGCTTAGAACACACTGTCCATGTGTGATACTACTATTTATGATTGCCAACTTAATATTTTTTTAACTGCTTCCTTCTTGGCCAGACTAACTGAATTGGAATGTTCTCCATGATGAAGGGTGTCAAATGTGAAGGCTGCTAAGTAAAACAGTCTCAGACAAACATTCTTGAGGATTTTTGTTACTAAGATAGTCTCTGATGCTTTTTCCAGTTACTTTCCCACAACTTCATTGACTTCGCAACCTCCATTGTGTCTCTCTCTTCCTATTTAACATAATCAGAAACTGGTTTTTATCTTGGACTTTTGGGGGGCTAAGGGGAAGGTGGTCTCTTTTTTGTAATATAAACAAGCAGTACTTTTATTTACGTAGTCCTGTGAGGTTTTTTTATAAGTCTTAGTTTCCTACATATTTATATATTCAAATTTCAAGTCCATTCTGCCTTAATGTTTCAACTCCATCCTCTCTCAAAATCTTCCCTCTTTCCACACATATTACCTGCTTCTTTAAACTATTTCAAGCTCGTAGTCACTTGATGACAATGCATTTGGAGTGACACATTCTAAATACATGATGTAAGATGTAAGTCATTTATTAAACCCTTATATCAAAGCTTTCAAAAGTTTTTAACAACCTATGTGTTATTTATTCCAAACCACTGTTCAGACTCCTTTGTCCCACATATTTCCCAAATCCCACAGTTTAACTGGTACCAAGCTTACTTCTGATAATTTACACATTAGTACACTTCCAGCTTCTTTTTATAAGTAACTGTCTAATCCATCAATTATCCTCTTCTTCCCATATCTCATCTGGATTTTTTTTCTTTTGACAATGTTGCTAATTTCTCTCATGGTATAATGATTAAATTCTTGATTAACCACAGATGAAATATGGAATAAAGCCTTTCACTTTGGATATTAAATCTAAGACATATTTCTATATTACTAGTATTAGTGTGAAATTGTAGAATATGTTTGCTATAACAAAATAATCTATAACTGGCATATTACACCCCCAATACTTACCCCAAATGTGGTTAAAGGGTTATTTTCTAAGTAGCAAAGAATTTTCATAGTTTTAAACAGCTTTGTGACCCTACCAGATGTATATATAAACACATCATTAAAGGTAAAATGAAAGGTTTGTTTAAAAGTAGGTAACTGTGAAGAGAAAATCATTAATAGCATATACATATAAAATTACAATTACACATTAAAACATGTGAAATAAACTGAAAATCTTTCTCTGCCAGGCTTGACTATTAACACTTGTGTTTCCCCAGCAGAAGTCAGTCATGTCACTAGCACCTTCTGTGAAATAGCAGTGAGCTGCCTTTCTTATATTGCTCCTGTTTCTTGTATAAAAAGTGGTTTAAAGAGAAAAATGGCAATAAGCTTGTACTCATGCAGAACTAGCAGGCACCAAACACATCATTCTGGGATTTTTCACAAGTAAATATCTTTGCATTATTAAATTTTAGAGCTTTCCCAAACACACACAAATCACAGGAGGGTTTTCAAGCCATAGAATCATCCATGGGAAATTGTAGTAGTCCCAGGAAACCCACAGAATCCCAAAATCTCCTCATGGAGACAGAAGCCTCCATTTTGGAAGATATTCTTAAATGTGGTATTTTCTTCACCTCTTGAGAAAAATGGAGTGATCTCAAAGATAATGCTGGCCACTCTATAGTGGCCCTGGCTTCAAGAAGCTGTTCAACTTTCAGATTAGGGAATACTAGAGAAGGTGACCCAGCAAAACACAGGTCATTCATTATCCAATCACTAGACAAAGTTTCTTAAACCTCTAAGGGAAATAAAAACTATATGAATTATTCTTTTATATGTAGGAATTTAAGTATAACATAGTAGATAATAAAAAGACTGATGACAAGAAGGGAGCAGGATAGAGTAGTTTACATCCCAATGTAAGCCCCTCTGAGGATTGAAATCTATTTATAAAAGACACAATAGGGCCTTTGTTTCTTTGAATATGTTCATAATAACAAATGGCAGCATAAAACAATAATAAATTCTAAAAACAAAAAGTAAGATATTTTAATTGCATGATTAAATGGATGGGAAATTAATAGATTTCCTTCCTGGTCAAATATGACAAGAAATGTTGAATTTACTATTATATTAGATCGGGAGCCTATATTTACCTTGAGGATAGCATAGCAATTCCTGACAACTTTAACAACTTAGAGACTGGGTCTTAATGAGTTACATGCCCTGCAGTTGGAAGACAAACACTGGAGCCAGAGAATGAAAGAATGTCAGAGTTGAGAATATGCCTCAAAAAACCTGAGTACTAGAAATGCAATATCCTTAGAGTATAAACTAGCATTAAATCATTTCCCAATAGAGAGAAAAAAAAGGAGATACTATGAGACCCCCCTGTCTGTCATGATCTTGGCCCTGGGTAGCTCTGGGCTCCAGAACACTCCCCCTCCCCAGTCCCACCTCCCCCAAAAAATGAAAGGCAAAAGTTTAGAATAAAGTTGTCTTAGGTTGGTAGTGCTCTAAAGCACCTGGTAAAAGAAGTGATCAGTCATTTTGAAAAAAAAGCAATTTGAATTCAGATTTCAGGGAATTCTTACAATAAAAGAATCAAGAAAAATGAGCTCAAAATCAGAAATATCATTAAACGTAAGAAAAAAGCAATCAATGAGTCAGAAGAAACAACAAACTACATATTCAGAGCCTCAAAGACTGCAATATTATAATTAAGATATACAGAACATAAAATAAGAGTTTTGATTTCTATATGCTTAGATAAGTGGATGAAAAGAAATAAAAAATTATCAAAATTGACCAAGCTGATTTGGAAAATAATAAGTAGACATTCAAAAGATGAAAAATATAGCAATTAAAATTGGTAATTCAATAAAAGGAGAACCAATAATCTAAAAGAGAAATCAGAGTGAAAAAGAAGACCTGGGATGTAGCAATGAGAGACAGAGATGGCAAGTATGAAAAAGAAAAGAGGCAAAGGCTGAAATTGAGTGAAAGGAGAAGAAGGGAAGGCAAAAAGCATTTGAAGAGATAATGACAGAAATATTTTTTTTTCAGGATGCTGAAAAACACTGATTCTCACATTTAGGGATTTTCATATGTAGTTCAAGAAATAAAATTACCCTACTGGTCTGAGATGCTAAATATAATGGTAAGTAAGAAATAAATAAATTATAAATATAAATATAAATATAAATATAAATATAAATATAAATAATAAAGGTAATCATGTAGATAAACCTAAACATTGAAGTATTAAAAAAATCCTGTCTTATTAGTGAGTTAAAAAAGGAGGAAAAGTACTGGGGAAGATCACAGCATAGGAAGACCCTGAGCTCACCCCATTCCACATTTACACTGAAGTATCATCCACATCCATGTCAATAAACTGGAGAGCAAGTAAAGTTAGGCAGAACAAACTCCACAACTAAATACAGAGAAGTTGCATCAGAAAGGTCAGAAAGGCAGAGGGAGACTGCCCAGGGGATGGGGGGGAGCTGCATGCATGGAGAGGGCAGAGAAACACTCCCTCACACCAGGGAGCTCTCCTGGAGGAGACTAAACTCCATAATGTTTGGCTTTGAAAACCAGATGGGCTGAATTCCAGGAGTTTGTAAAACCAGTGGGACCTGGAGCCTGGAGCCTGCTGACTCCTGAGTCAGCAGTGGGTGAGTGGCAAGGGACAGTGACAGCTGGGTCACTGACCTTAAAGAGACAGCCACCTGCATGAGGAAGCAACATAAAAGCAGCAGTTTATACAACGCCAGGGGCAAATGGGAGACACATCTGTACATACTGCTTTTGGAGTGTGTTGAAAGACTTCTCTAAAAATGAGGGAAGCTGGCAGACGCCATTTTCTTCCACCACAATCCAACATAAACACACAGCCACCTGCAGGAGGTGGGGCTACACACACATTTGCTACTTCACCTGCTAGCAGTGTGCCTGGTCCAGGAGTTCTCCTAAGGACTCCCACACTCCAAGCCTGCTAGCACCAGCCCCCTGGGCTTAGTACAAATTTTATTAAAACTGCACACCCTGCCCAGCTGCCCCAGGGCACAGTTGCCTCAGTGCGCCCTGCTCAGCTACCATGCAGAGCCCAGCAGTGCATACCCCCAGCTACTATGGTGTATCAGGCTCAGCTACACCCAGCCAACATCATGAACTTACCGAGCCTCACACCCCTAGCCATCCGCAGTGTGCAGGCCACAGCTGCCAGTGATTTGAGGGATCTGGCATATTTTGTTAACACTGCTCTCCTGTTCCCAAGTTCCATGGTGGGCATATTGCCTCAGACCTGGCCTCTCTGGGTCCTACTGACAGCACACAGAGCAAGTAGATCTCACAATAGGCAGAGAGACAGTGTAAACAACTGCACTGAAAGGAAAAGTGAATCACACACAATACCAGAGCATTGGCAACACACATAGGATATTCTCCTAAAGTGTCAGGTTCTGGAGAGCAAGGGACATTTCATTGCAGGATGCTACAGGACTTCTTTTTTATAAAGTCACTACTTCAAGAATGGAACACATAGCTTACTTTCTCAACACAGAGAAACATAAACAGAGAGGCAGACAAAATGAGGAGACAGAAAAATATCCCAAATGAAAGAAAAAGACAATGCCACAGCCAGATATCTAAGTAAACAAATATAAGTAATATGGCTGATAAGGAATTTAAAGCAATGATCATAAGGATACTCACCAGACTTGAGAAAAGAGTTGGAGACTTGAGTGAGACACTTAACACAAAGATAAGGAATAGCATAGCAGACATAAAGAGCTGAATAAATGAAATGAAGAAATGAATAGTAGGATGGAAGAAGCAGAGGAATGAATTAGTGACATAGTAGACAGAGTAATGGAAAGTAATCAATCTGGACAAAAGACAGAAAAAAGAATTACACAAAATAAGAATAGACTTAGGGGACTCAGTGACTCCATCAAATATAATAAGATTCATATTATAGGAGTCCCAGAAGAAGAGAGAAAAAGGGGACAGAACATTTATTTCAAGAAATAATAGCTGAAAACTTCCCTAATCTGGGGAAGGAAAAAGATATCCAGTTCCAGGAGCACAGAAAACTCTCATCAAAATCAGCAAAAGCAGATCTACACCACGACATACTGTAATTAAGTCAGCAAAACACAGTGATAAAGAAAAAAATTTTAAAGCAGCAAGACAAAAGAAATCAGTAAATTACAAGAGAAAACCCATTAGGCTAGCAGGAGATTTCTCAACAGAAACTTGGCAAGCCAAAAGAGAGTGGCAGGATATAGTCAATGAGCTGAATGGGAAAATATCTGCACTGCAGCCAAGAAATACTTTATCTGGCAAGGCTACCATTCAGAATAGAAGGAGAGATAAAGAACTTCCCAGACAAACAAAAACTAAAGGAGTTCATGACCACTAAACCAGCCCTGCAAGACATACTACAGCAGACTCCAAATGGAAAGGACAGACCAAAATAAAAGTAGGAAACACAAAAGCAGTAAAAATGAATATTTCTATCAAAAAATCATTCAAGCAACTCACCAAAAAAAAGACTACAAAATATAATAGCATATACTAAAAACATGAGGAGAGGAGTAAAGGCTAAGTTCAAACTTAAGCGACCATCAACTTAATATAGACTGCTATATGTAGAAGACATTATATACAAACATAATGGTAACCATGTATTAAAAACCACTAATAAACATGCAAATAATAAGAGAAAGAAATCCAAATGTATCATTAAAGAAAATCAACAAAGCATGAAAGAAAAGAATAAGAAAAAAATCTTCAGGGCAGCCCAGGTGGCTCAGCAGTTTAGCACCACCTTCGGCCCAGGGCCTGATCCTGGAGACCCAGGATCGAGTCCTTCATCGGGCTCCCTGTGTGGAGCCTGCTTCTCCCTCTGCCTGTGTCTCTGTCTCTCTCTGTCTCTCTCTCTGTGTGTCTCTCATGAATAAATAAAATCTTTTTTAAAAATCTTCAGAAACAACCACAATACAAGTAATAAAATGGCAATAGGGCAGACCGGGTGGCTCAGCGTTTTAGCGCTGCCTTCAGCCCAAGGCATGATCCTGGAGACCCAGGATAGAATCCCACATCGGGCTCCCTGCATGGAGCCTACTTCTTCTCCCTCTGCCTGTGTCTCTGCCTCTCTCTCTCTCTCTCTCTGGTCTCTCATGAATAAATAAATAAAATCTTTTTTTAAAATGATAATAAATACATATAACCTATCAATAACTACTCTGAATGTAAATGAACTAAATGCTACAATCTAAAGACACAGAGTGACAGAATGGATTAAAAACAAGCTCCATCAATATGCTGCCTATAGGAGATTCATTTTAGACCTAAAGACACTTGCAGATTGAAAGTGAAGGAATGGAGAAATATCATGCAAATGGATGTCAAAAGCAAACTGGAGCAGCAATTGTTACATCAGAAAATAGACTTAAAACAAAGACCGTAACAAGAATCAAAGAACAACACTATATAATAATAAAGACAACATTCCAACAAGAAGATATAATAATTATAAATATTTATGCACCCAACATAGAAACACCCAATACATAAAACATTTAGTAACTAAATTAAAGGAACTAGTCAATAATAATACAAGGGGACTTTAATACCCCACTTACATCAATGGACAAATTATTTAAACAGAAAATCAACAGGGAAACAAAAACTTTTTGAATTACACATTGCAATACACAAATTTAACAGATATATAAACCATTCCATCCTAAAGCAGCAAAATATACATTCTTTTCAAGTGCATATGGAACGTTCTCCCATAAAACCAGCTCAATAAATTCAAAAAAGATCAAAGTCCTAGCATGCATGTTTTTTGACCACGATGCTATGAAACCAGAAGTCAAGTACAAAAAAAAAGTCTGGAAAGAACAAAAATACATGAAAGCTAAATAATATGCAATTAAACAATCAATGGGTGAACTAGGAAAATAAAGAAGAAATTAAAAAGTACATGGAAACAAATGAAAATGAAAAACACAATAGTCCAAAACCTTTGGGATGCAGCAAAAGCACTTCTGAGAGGGTAGTTTATAGCAATATAGGCCTATCTCAAGAAGCTAGAAAAATTTCAAATAAACAACCTGACCTTATGCCTAAAGAAGTAGAAAAAGAACAACAAACAAAACCTAAAACCAACAGAAGGAAGGAAATAATAAAGATCAGAGCAGAAATAGGGGTGCCTGAGTGGCTCAGTCATTTAAGCATACAACTCTGGATTTTGGCTCAGGTCATAATCTTGGGGTCATGAGATTGAGCCCTACATCAGGTTCTGCACTGAGCATGGAGTCTGCTTCAGATTCTCTCTCTCCCTCTTTCTGTCCCCCTACCTTCCCCAGCTCACACACACTCTCTTTCTCTCTTAAAAAAAAAATGAAAAATTTTTTAAATAAAAAAGAGCAGAAATAAATGATATCGAGATTTAAAAAAAAAAACACCAAAACAAAAACAAAACAAAACAAAAAAACAATAGAACACATCAATGAATCCAGGGGCTGATTCTGTGAGAAAAAAAAATCAATAAAATTGATAAACTTCTAGGCAGACTTATCTAGAAAAAAGAGAAAAGGTGTTAAAAAAATAAAATTACAAATGAGAGAGGAGAAATAATTACCAACACCACAGAAATACAAATCATTGTAAGAGAATATTATGAAAAACTATATGCCAACAGAGAAGACAACCTAGAAGAAATGGATAAATTCCTAGAAACACATAAACTACCAAAACTGAAACAGAAAGAAATAAAAAAGAATTGAACAGACTGATAACCAGCAATAAATTGAATCAGAAACCAAAGAATTCCCACCCCCCGCCCCCGCAAAAAAAACAAAATTCCAGGACCAGATAGCTTAATAGGTGAAATGACCAAATATTTAAAGAAAAGTTAATATCTATTCTTAAATATTCCAATAAATAGAAAAGTAAGGAAAACTTCCAAATTCACTTTATGAGGCCAGCATTATGCTGATACCAAAACCAGCTGAAGACACCACCAGAAAAGAAAAACACAGGCCACTATCCACACTCAACATAGATGCAAAAATCCTCCGTAAAATACCAGCAAACTCAATTCACCAATACGTTAAAAAAAAAAAAATCATTCACCATGATCAAATAGGATTTACTCCTGGGTGCAAGAGTGGTTCGATATCTGTAAATCAATCAACATGATACATTACATCAATAAGAGAAAGGTTAAGAACTATATGATCATTTCAATAGAGAAAAAGCATTTGACAAACTTCAAAATTCATTCATGATAAAAATTGTCAACAAAGTAGGTTTAGAGGGAATATACCCAACACAATAAAGGTCATACATGAGAAATCCACAGCTAACATACTCAATGAGGAAAAACTGAGAGCTGGCACAAAAATGGACACATGGCTCAATGTAACAGAATAGAAAACATAGTAATAAATTCATAATTATGTGGTCAATTAATCATCAACAGAGCAGGAAAGAATATCCAATGGGAATATCCAATGGGACAATCTCTTTAACAAGTGGTATTAGGAAAATTGGACAGCAACATGCAAAAGAAAGAAACTGGACCACTCCTCCACAACACACACCAAAATAAATTCAAAATGGGTGAAAGATTTAAATGTGAGAAAGGAAACAATCAAAATACTAAAAAACACAGGCTGTAACCTCTTTGACATTGGCCAGAGCAACCCTTTTCTAGGTTGCCATATATGTCTCCTGAGGCAAAGGAAACAAAAGCAAAAGTAAACTATTGGTACTAAACCAAAATAAAAAGCGTCAGCATAGTGAAGGAAACAATCAATAAAACTAAAAGGCAACCTATGGAATGAGAGAAGATATTTGCAAATGACATATCCGGTGAAGTGTTAATAACCATAATATATAAAGAACTTATAAACCTCAACACCCAAAACATGTAATCCAATTTAAAAATGAAAAGACATGAACAGACATTTCTCCAAGGAAGATATACAGATGGCCAACAGATATATGAAAAGATGTTCATCATCACTTACCATCAAGGAAGTGCAAATCAAAACTACAGGGAGATATCACCTGACACTCATCAGAATAACTAAAATCAACAACACAAAAACAAGTGTTGGCAAGGATGTGGAGAAAAAGGAACACTCATGCACTGTAGGTAGAAAAGCAAACTGGTGCAGCCACTGTGGAAAACAGTATGGAGGTTCCTCAAAAAGTTAAAAATAGAACTACCATACCCAACAACTGGGTATTTTCCCAAAGAATACAAAAACATTAATTCAAAAGGATAGATGCACCTCTAGTTTATAGCAGCATGATTTACAATATGCAAAATATGGAAGCAGCCCAAGTGTTCATCAATTGATGAACGGGTAAAGAAGAGGTGACATATATACAATAGAATACTATTGGGCCATAAAAAAGAATGAAATCTTGCCATTTGCAATGACATGGATTGGAGCTAGAAAGTATTACACTAAGTGAAATAAGTCAGTTGGAGAAAGACAAATACCATATGATTTCATTCATATGTGGAATTTCAGAAACAAATGAGCAAAGGAGGAAAAGAGAGAGAGAGAGAGAGAGAAAGACAAGCCAAGAAACAGATTCTTAACTATAGAGAACATATGATGATTACCAGAGGGGAGGTGGGTAGGGGGATGGGTGAAAAAGGTGATGGGGATTAAGGAGTGCACTTGTCTGTGATGAGCCACCAGGTGATGTATGAAATTGTTGCATCACTATATTGTACACTTGAAACTAATATTCGTATGTTAACTATATTGGAATTAAAATAAAAACTTAAAAAACTAAGAGACAACTAAACTTTGTTAAGGAAATCTAAGATTTCTGCATGAGATGAGAAGTGGGTAAAAATACTTTATGTTAAGTGTGTATATGAGAATCTATAGGTTAACCACTTACAAAAGTAAGAACAAGAATATAAATGTCAAGCTAGTATAAGGAAAACTAGTACAATGACAAACTAGTACTAGGAAAAATGGAACAAGAGGGAAAAATATGTCAATCAATTTCCAAAAAAAAATGTATTTTTTCAACAAAGGAGTTGGGAAAAAGAGGGAAATGGAAAGAATAAAGAGCACAAAATAAAAGAGGTAGAATTGCATCTAAATACACTTTCTAAAATACTACAGTATGACATTTACAAAGAAGAAATAACGGTGGCCTAGAAATATGTGAAAAATTCTCAGCCTTATTTGTCATTAGAAAAATGCAAATTAAAATCACAAAGAAATATTTCATGCCCGACAAATTGGCAAAGGTTACAATTTTGACATATTAAGTATTGCCAAGTATATGAAGGAATGGGAACTCTCATAAGCTTCTGCTGGGAGTGGAACAGTGTTTGCTAGTGCCTGGTAAAACTAAACATATGCCCACTGGCCAGAACAGCCGTTCAACTGGAGGCGATCAATTATGCATGGAGTCAATAATTAGCTCTTGAGCTCCCATTGCCCAGGCCCTGCCCACCTGCCTCAAGGGCTAAAGGAATCAATATCCCAGCATCTATATACTTATTCTTGATGCAGAAGGATGTAGGTTCACATTGATGCTGGGAATTCTTGCCCTAGAGAAACTCTTGCACATATACTTCAGAAGGCATATGAAAGAACATCGCAGAATTGTTCATGATAGGAAGTAACTAAGGGGGAACAAATATCTCTCAGCAACAGAAAGAATAATCAAGTTGTAGTGTAATCATTCAATGGGATGTTGTGCATCCATGAAAATGAAGGAAACACAGGGGCACACATAGACATTTATGAAGATTGATCTCAAAAATAGAGCGTTAAGCAAGAAGAAAGACAAGACATTATGATTCCATATACATAATGTTAAAAAACAAGCAAAAGTAAACAAAATGCTAAATAGAGATATGTGTATATTCATTAAAATTCTAAAGAAAAGCAAAAAAAATTCTAAAGAAAAGCAAGAAAATAATGAGCATAAAGTTGAGATTGGTTTCTAAGAAGACAAAGGGGTGACTGAGTGGCTCTGCTGATTAAGCATCTGCCTTCAGTTCAGGTCATGATCCTGGGGTCCTGGCATCAAGCCCCACATCAGGCTCCATACTTAGTGGAGAGTCTGCTTCTCCCTTTCCCTCTGCCCCTCCTCCCAAATCATGTTCTCTCATTCTCTTTCTCAAATAAATAAATTTAAAACTATTTTTTAAAAAAGGGATATGAAGACAAAGACACAGTTATTAAGTTCTCTAAGTATTTACTTTAGTATTATTCTTTAAGATACATAGATATGTAGGTAAGTATAATGTGCTGTTGTGTATAATTGTCATATAAAACAATAGAAATTTTTCAAATAATATGGTAGAAAAATTCCTTGAGCTTATGATGAGAGTCTCTCTCCTTGAAAAAGAGAAGAATGAAAAAACCTTGGGAACTCATAATTTTTTTCAGGTATACCACTTCCTAAGACATGAAGACATGATGTGACTCCAAATATCTCCTGTGGTTTGGATGTTTTCTTGAAAACTTGAAAATTCAAGAATGCCAAAGGACAGAATGAGCTGTTTCATTATCAAGTCTTAAATTATATGAATCTATAAATACATGTGACTGTTTTTGTAAGCTGGAATTAAAAAGACAAAATAAGAAAATGAGTTTCCATTTTACAATTTGGGGGCATTCTAACATGCTTGTGTTCACACTGATGTTGAAGTTGATGCTTAAATAGTTACAAGGTACTTATTTGACTTTGAGTATGTTTCCCCCTTTGGGTTTAAACTAACCTCCCAAATAGTTAATTTATTACCAAAAACAATCAATTACAAACTAAACAGTGTTTTAAATTTTTGAATTCAATCCTTTTCATTTGCCCATTTGTTGGGGATTTATTGGAATGTGAAACCACTGTAAATGTGAGTTTGGTCATTATCATGAGATTTATGTACTATATGTTAGACCTGGAACTGTATCACCATAGAACCAATTAATTCTTATAACTAATAATTAGAACCTATTATGTGCTTTATGTACATTTTCTCCAATCTTCACCAAGACTCTGCAAAATAAATATTTTAATTCCCACTTTGCTTAGGAAATTGAGACACTTAATATCTTTATTACAGAAGTAAGAGGTGGCTTGGATTTAGACTCAATACACTACTCTCTTCAAAAAGTGAAACTGGTGACACAAGCAGATTTTTAATCACTGCAAAAGGTCAGGATATAGTGAACAAAGACAGCATTGGAGTTTGTTAGGTTTTTAATTGATTGACACTCAGCAATTTTGTTTCACACTTTTATTTCTTTTAGAAAAGATCCCATGGTTTTGTAGGGAGTCAGTAAGACTTAATAATAATGGGATTTAGAGCTGCCAATCAAATGCATTAAGGTCAAAGGCTGCCCAGCCCCCAACTGCAACCTGACTAACATTCCTTATTTGGAGGACTTTTATAGGGAGTTACATTAAAAAGTTCTCCTCAAACCTTAATGTGCTCATAGATCACTAGAGACTTGGGATACACTTGGACGAATATATCAGTCCATTGAAATTACCCAGATTAATCCATTTGGGTGAAAGCTCTAATTATCAAAATATCTGGCATATTTTCCCAGACCAATTTTGACATTCAGTGTAGTTCTATTTCATTATTTGAGAATATGCTTCTAATAGCTCTGATTGGTTATAATCTCACTCCTCGACTTCCCAAGAAAATACATTCCTGTTCCACCACGTGACTCTAAATTCAACCCAGCATAGCTGCACTTCAAGTATTTGTCAAGAAAAAAAATAATTACTTTGTATACACTGTCACTACTTACCAAAGCTCAGTTAAAAGAATATCATGGGGAATGATCTAAAGCAATGTTTCTAAAACTTTAATACACTTATCAATCACTACTGATATTGTTCAAACACAAGATTCTGATTCAACAGACCTGGGGTGGGATCCTAGACTCTACGTTTGTAACAAGTTCCTAGATGAAAACAATGCTATTGAGTCATGGAATGGGAAGATCTAAACGATATTCCTTCACTCCTCAAGATTTCCTAAAATCTACCCATGATTTAAATTAGTGCCACAGAGATCTGGATACTGTGTTACCTAGTAACCTAGGTTACCCGGAGGGTCTTTTAATGAGTGTTGGAGGAGGTAAGAAAAAAGAAAGAGAACCCAACAATGAGAACTTCCTGACAAAATGACAATGAGTCCAGAAAAGGGGAATGGGGGAAAAGTATATTTCAGAACAAAGAATCAATAATTGTACAACTCATTTTGGTCAATGCATAAAAAATATAATAATTACAGTAAGATTGATGCAACATCTTTAAATCATTTTTTTCTTTGTCCTCTCTCTAATATTATCATGGCTGTGTTTTTCACTTGGGTCTCTTTTGTGTTCCTTTTAGAGAAAATTTCAAACAAACTGTTATCCATTTATTCAGCAAATATTTTCTGAATGTTTACCTTATGAAAGTATTACTCTAGGCTCCAGGGCTGCATCAGTGATCTTAAAAGTCAAGAGCCTTATGGAGCCTACACTTAGAAAGGAAGGCCAGAGGTAAACTAATAAAGAGATCCACAATATACTATCATGTCATAGTATCTTGTATGATGAAAATAAAGGCAGTGGTGCTCTTTTAGGTGGGGGTTAGCAAATGGTTCTTACAGGAGGCTGCATCTATCCACAAGATAAAATCACATCTGCCTAATTCTGCCATTAGGAATCATACAAACGTGGGTAATCCAAAATTAATCCCAGGTAATCCAAAATTAATTCTTGCACCAAGAAATCAAGAACAATGAATATATGAATATTTTCTTTAATAATATGTGTAGGTGTTTACATATAATGTGTGTATATGTCTGTCGTTATCTATCTTCCCTATCTACCTTCATCTACTACTATTACTACTACTACTGCTATTACTACTACTGCTACTATGACTACTACTGCTACTACCACCACCATAGGTCTATGATTCCTAATCTGAGACTCAGAAATCCAAAAAGCTTTGAAAACCAACAAATTTCTTATAACTCATTTGGAGGAACACTCAACTCAGCTGACCGTTGGTGGCAAAGCCTGACCTAAACCAACTTTAAAAGGCCTATATAAAGGGAAAAGAAATGTTGGGAAATATCAGGAAGGGAGACAGAACATAAAGACTCCTAACTCGGGGAAACGAACTAGGGGTGGTGGAAGGGGAGGAGGGCGGGTGTTGGAGCGGAATGGGTGACGGGCACTGAGGTGGACACTTGACGGGATGAGCACTGGGTGTTTTTCTGTATGTTGGTAAATTGAACACCAATAAAAATTAATTAAAAAAATAAAAATAAAATAAAAGGCCTATATAGTGGCCTCTCATTCTGGCTTAATGAGAATATCCATATGCTTTACTGAAAAATATTAATATGTTTTCATTACAGTTTTCACTGCAGACCCACTTATCTTCTTACCTTTCTTAAGTTTGAAATTCTCTGAATTTCTAAGAATATCTGGCCCCAAAGTTTTGAATAAAGGATTATGGATCTGTGCAACTACTACAAAGTACAACTATTAACTACTGTTTTTGCATGTGCTACAAAACTTTACCTTTGAGTAGCTCTGTATTTATTACTCCAAATCATTCCATCTCATTAGCTGAAGCCTGAAAAGAAAACCTTGCAACTAATCCACCTATTGTTTAATGAATACATTTGACTTTCAAACTATTTTTCTGATCATTTAAGAAAGTAAATTATAGCAAATCTAACTCAATGCAATATTAACAGTCATGGCAATATTCAAGCCTGGATACCAGCATTTTGTATGTCTACTCGTACTTTCTATGTCTACTTACTATTACTACTGAAGTTTTCATTCATATTCAACATCCATGTCTGGTGCATTTTGTTTGATGAAAACAAGCTAATTAGTGTTGAACCTTCCCTAGTTCATAAATTTATTCCTAAGAACATTAAAAGGAAGTCAAGTGAGACATGTTCAGTAACAGATGTTTGCCTTTTTTGGCTGCCTTTTTACAGTTTGTTCTCTTTCATTACTTTTTAAGAAATTTAGTTAATGTTCCTTTTACAAGAGAACAAGCGTACCTAGCTTCCCAGCAGATGGGGGGTGCAGGGAGATTCCCCAGGGCAGGCACAGTCTGTTCATTCCCATAACCTAATATCTGCCCAAATGCTCTCTGCATTCAACTTTCATTCTTTCATCCAGACCTTGGTAAGAATCACACTCCAGCCTAAAAAAGAATGCATATGTTGACTGGAAACTGTAGAACTAGAATTACTGTGGGCACTATTACCAACATACATGGGTCTAGTTCCTCTCAAATATCTTTCCCACATGGAGATATCTCAGAATAAAGGATCAATAAGATTGAGAATTTGGTTGAATCTTCTGGCTTCTACAATAAAGATTGTGAAATGGCTTCCAAAACTAAAATCCAATGGTCTTTTATAATAAATGAGAAATGTAGATTAAGATTTTTCTCTATAAAATTAGATTGCTCCAAAAATACAAATTTAAAATTATCCTATTTATTTACCTAGCCCTCCAGTTTTGAATATTGTTTAGTCTGGGTTTGATTGTGATGTGGTTTAAGTAATAATACACTGGAACTCTAAGTAACATTGCAATCCAGATCTTGTACTCACCAAGAGTGCTTTCTTTTAAAACTTTGTGAAAATAGTCAAATATAAGTCTTGACCAATTTATTGTGACTATTCCTCTTGACCTATTCATTGCTAAGGGAATTTTGCATGGAGCACCTCCTATATTTTTCTCAATAACTAGTATTTTAACTAGGATAACAGTAGGAAATTTTATCTAGAAAGAAAGATTCAATAAAATAAAATAAATGACTATAAAAATATACTTCAGCCAAAATAATACTGCTGCAAAGCACCATAACTATTGAAATGTTTAATGTTTAACCTACAACTGTGTAAATTTAAAATCTACTTGACTCTATCATAAAGATTAAAAACTTTAGAGATTAATAATTGCCAGGGGCCAAGAGAAGGAAGGAATGGGGAAACTGCTAATGGGTATGGGGTTTCTTTTGGGGGCTGTGAAAATATTCTGAAAGAGGTAGTAGTGATGCCTGTACAACTTTGTGAAAATATTAAAAATAACTGAATCATATATTTTGAAATATTGAATTCTATGAGTTATATCTCAACAAAGCTTTTATTTTAAAAAGATTAAAAACTTTAATATTTCCTAGGAAAAGAAATATGCATTTCAAAATGAAAATACTAAGGTTGAAGATAATGGACACAAGGCATCACTACTGACCAAAACAAATAAACTAAAAAGTACACAGATAAGAGTGAACTACTGGAATGCTATTCGAAATGTTCAAAAATCATAGTCACTTAGCTTTTAACTCATTGCCTAAATTAATCCTAAAACTAATTTAGTTACTTTCAAAAAGTAACTTTATTTCTACCCAAAACGACAAAAAAGAATTAGGAAATTATTTGAACAAATAGAAAATTTAAATTTAGTAGTTGTGATAATTTGTGCTAATTCTTACAAATATCAGAAAATCAGGGACACCTGGGTGGCTCAGCAGTTAAGTGCCTGCCTTTGGCTAGAGCATGATCCTGGAGTCCCTGGGATTGAGTCCCACATCAGGCTCCCCGCACGGAGCCTGCTTCTCCCTCTGCCTGTGCCTTTGCCTCTCTCTCTGGGTCTCTCATGAATAAATAAATAAATAAAATCTTTAAAAAAAAAATCAGAAAATCAAATCACATGACCTATTTTTTTTTTTTAAATCAAATGCAGCCCACCGGGTAGAAAATCATGAGTATGAAAATAATTAAAACACCTCCTCAAATGTTTTGGAGAAGAGAAGGAGAAGCTCAAAAGAAATTGGGATGGGGAAAAAAGAAATGCGTAAAGATGCCTCACATGTTAAAACTTAACTGATTTTTATTATGTAATAAAATCCTTCGAGTGAATGCCCATAGTCTTCTGACAGTACAATTTGGTAAAGATCACAAAAAAAGCTATCTAAATTTCCAAGCTAAAGGAAGAATATCTCCCTAGATTCTTACATTTTTTTCTTTTACCAAAATGGCTCAAGAAAATTCTCCAGAAAAAAAGTAACTAGAAAGTTCATATTAGAATACAGTCAACTCATTTTATGGTCAAAATTAAGTTTGGATTAAAAGCAATACTACCGCAAAAATTTGGCAGCAGAGTAGGAGGATCCTAGGCTCATCCCATGAACACAACTAAGTAACTATCAAATCATCCTAAATACATGACAGAACAAACTACACACTAACGGGAAAGAAGAAGCTATATTGAGGAAGGTAGGAAGTGCAGAGATGTGGTTTAAGGGAGAAACAGATCTTAGCTGCTGAAAAGGGGAGGGAGCTGTGGTCATGAAGATGGGTGACAGAAAGAAGAGCACAGAGGAGAACACATATGGAAAATGTTTCCCCAAAGCTATTGGCTTGGAACAGTAGAAGGACTAAGTTTTATGAGTTCTTGCAACCAGCGGGGTTGAAAGCCTGACTTTGAAAGGTCAGCAGCCTTGGCTGAGATAGAGCCAGGAGGCCACTGTGCTGTTCCTAGAGAGAAGGCAGGCAAACCTGGGTGCAGATAGCATGGAAAGCATCCGGGGCATACAGGGGAGAGTTAGTCACTATTCTAGGAGCAATTCGCTGAGAGGCAACATTCAAGAGGATGCCTCTCTGGGAACAAAGGAGCTGGCTGGCACCATTTCCCTCCCCGGCTCCTCAGCATAAACACAGAGCTGCCCAAGGGAAGTAGTTCAGCACAGACACTAGCTGCCTAACTTGCTTATACCAAATGTCAACCCCCCAGCACTCACGCAGGACTGCCCTTTCAGTTAAGCTTGCCTCAGTCCCAGCAAGATGGACCCCTCCCACAGAAGACCAGGGCAGGCCCCTGCCCACACCATGTCTCCTGACCAGAGAGTTCTGCAAGGCCTCAGTTCTGGTGGAGTTGGTGTCAAGTCTCACTTCACAAGCAGAACACACCTAGTTAAAACTTGCTACAGGGACCAAACTCTGCCCACAGCAGGCAAGGAGAGCCTATGCAGACATTTGGCCTGAAGGATGGAGTGGCCAAAACACAACAGCAGAGTGCAACAGCACACACTTCAGATACCCTCTGAAGTACCAGACCCTGGACACTACATGATCTCTTCTTCATAAGGCCAACACTTTAAGAAGCAGGAGACATAACTGGCTTTTCTAACATGAGAAGGCAGAGACCTAGACAAAATGCCAAAACAGGGGAGTTTATCCCAAATGAAAGAACAAGATAAGTCCATAGCCAGAGATCTAAGTGAAACAGATATAAGTAGCATGCCTGATGGAGATTTTAAAGAACAATCATAAGGATACTCACTGAGCTTGAGAAAAGAACAGAAGAAATCACTGAAAACTCTTACCTCAGAAATGGAAGAGTTAAAAAAAAACAATCAGAGATGAATACAATAAATGAGATGAAAATAGGTTTGATGCAATGAATTGGCTGGAAGAAACAGAGAAATGAATTAGTAACCTAGAAGACAAAATAGTGGGAAATAATGAAGCTCAACAAAAGGGAGAAAGTATTATGCAACATGAGAACAGACAGGAAACTCGGTGACATCATCATACAATAACATTCTTATTATAGGATTCCCAACAGAAAATGTGAGAAAAGGGGGTATAAATTTTATTTCAAGAAATAATAGCTGAAAACTTCCCTAATCTGGGAAAGGCAGCAGACATCCAGCTCCAGGAGGCAAAGAGAACTTCCATCAAAATCAACAAAAGTAGGTCAACACCAAGACATATTGTAATTAAATTTACAAAATATAACAATGAAGAATAAAATCATAAAAGCAGCAAAACAAAAGAAGTCCTTAACTTCCAACGGAAAACCATAAGGTTAGCAGGAGATTTCTCAACAGAAATTTGGCAAGTCTAAAGGGAGTGGCATGATATATTCAAAGTGTTGAAAGGAAAAAAATCTGCAGCCAAGGAATATTCTATCAGGGCCTCTCTGGGAGATATTCTATTCATTCAGAATAGAAAAACAGATAGAGGGCAGCCCTGGTGGCGCAGCGGTTTAGCGCCGCCTGCAGCCCAGGGTGTGATCCTGGAAACGCTGGATGAGTCCCACATCAGGCTCTCTCTGTATGATGCCTGCTTCTCCTCTGCCTCTCTCTCTCTGTCTCTATGAATAAATAAATAAAATCTTAAAAAAAAAAAAAAAAAGAAAAACAGAGTGTCCCAGACAAACAAAAACTAAAGGAGTTCATGACTACTAAACCAACTCTATAAGAAATATTAAAGGGGACTCTGAGTGCAAAGGAGAGACTAAAAGTGACAAATAAGAAAGGATCAGAGAAACTCTCCAGAAATAATAACAACTAATAAAATGGCAAAAATACATATCTATCAATAAGTACTCTGAATGTAAATGGATTAAATACTCCAATCAAAAGACATGGGGTGTCAGAATGGACAAGACTACAAGACCCATCTATATGTTGCCTACAAGAGACTCATTTTACACCTAAAGACACCTACAGATTAAAAGTGAGGGGGTAGAAAAGTATTTATCACACAAATGGACATCAAAACAAAGAGTAGCTATACTTATACTGGACAAACTAGACTTTTTTGTTCCTGTATTGTTCTTATCCTGCTTTGGTATCAGGATAGTCCTGGCCTCATAGAATGATTTTGGTTTTTTTTGTTTTTGTTTTTGTTTTTTTTTAATTTTAATTTTTATTTTTTTTAAATTTATGTATGATAGTCACAGAGAGAGAGACAGAGACACAGGCAGAGGGAGAAGCAGGCTCCATGCACCGGGAGCCCGATGTGGGATTCGATCCTGGGTCTCCAGGATCGCCCTGGGCCAAAGGCCCAGGCGCTAAACCGCTGCGCCACCCAGGGATCCCTCATAGAATGATTTTGAATGTGTTTGCTCTGTTCCATTCTTTGTAAGATTTTGATAATGATTGTCATTAATTTTTTTTACATGTTTGGTAGAATTCACCAATGAAACCATGTAGTCTTAGGTTTTTCTGTGCTAGGGGATTTTTGATTCCTAACTCAACTTTCATTCTTGTTATTCGTCTGACTTCCTATTTGTTGGATTTAAGATTCATAATTCAATCATGGTAACTTATACATTTTCAAGAATTATCTGGTTTTTTTCCTTAAATTTTCTGATTTGTTAGAATATAATTATTTATAGGAATCTGTTATTACACTATGTATTCTGTGATTACCTGTACATTGTTTTCGCTTCCATTTCTCATTTTAGTTTTTGAGTCTTCACTCTTTTTCCTCTTAATGTCATTAAACCACTGAATTGTTATTTAGAAAAAAAATGGTCATTATATTCAATGTTATGTTATTGTTTATTTTGCTATTTTATTTATTTCTAATTTTTCTTATTTCCTTCTACTAAATTTCAATCAAGTTTCTTCTTTTTCTAGTTTCTTATGGTGTAAGGTTGTTTATTTGAACTTTTTTGCTTAACACAAACATTTACAGTATAAATTTAACTCTAACATCTACTTTGCTGCATCCCATAGGTTTTGGAATATTGTGTTTTATTTTTCTTTTGTTTGGAGACATATTCTGATTTGCTATTTGATTTCTTATTTGGCCTATTAGTTGTGCAGTACTGTGTTATATAATATTTATATATTAAATATTTAATATTTACATTGTAGACTTTCTAGCTTTTTTTTATTGTTGATCTTTAGTTTTGCACCATTGTTGTTGGAAAACATACTTGGTATGATTTCAGTCTTCTTAAGCTTGTAATATTTGTTACCTCTTTTTATGTGATTTAATCAGGGGATTCTTCTGGGTGTACTTGAAGAAAATGTGTATTCTATTTTTCTTGGATGGAATGTTTTATATATATCTTTTAGAACCATAAATTCTGAAACATGCTCCAAGTAAAATATGTTCTGGTTGAAAAAAATATTAACCTTAACTGAGGGTAGCCATTTAAAATAAAGTATCTCAAAGGGGAGGTGGGGAGGATGAGTGAAACAGGTGATGGAGATTAAGAGTACACTTATGAGGAGCACTGAGCAATGATGTGTAGAATTATAGAATTGGTGAATCACTGTATTGTACACCTAAAATTAACAAAATACTGTATGTTGACTATATTGAAATTAAAATTTTAAAACTTAATAAAGAATAAAAAACAAAATTAAGCTTATGTGAAGAATGATAAGGTTATATTTGAAATTTCTTTTTTCATTTCTAAAAGATATGTTTCTATAAAACTAATGAATTTAGTTTATGAGATGAAACTATAAGTATGCTAAAAAATATGACCAGCGAATTATTTTCTTCTCTTATGTAGGATGTGTTCCCCTAAAGAAGAGGGGGCATGGCATGGAGGAGAATGAAGCCAAATGTCCAGAGGACTAACTCACAGTTTGTTCTCTGAAACACAAAACAATTTATAATGCAACCAGTTATTAAACCGAATTATATTTGCATGTAATCCCTTACATCCAAGTGTCAAGGTTAGACAAGTTCTTTGCAACCAGGAAGCAAAGGTGACTGACGGTCTTCAGACACCACACTTGATGATAACAGGGACTTGCTTATCACTCCAGTTTCATTTCTTACCACTTGCCCCTTCAAACACTGTACTTTTGCCACAACGAACTTCTTTCAATTCCTGAAATGCACCCTACTCTCCCACCTCAGACAACCACAACTGCTCTTTCTTCTCTATTCTGCTACCCTGAACCCTATCACCATCACAACATGGACACATGTGCATGCTCTTGGCATCCCCTCACTTGTCACTTCATCCTTATTCTAGGGTATAGCCAAATGGCATATGTCCCCTCAGGGAGAGCACTGCAACATAGTTAATAACCACTCACTGAGGAAAGGTTTGCTTTACTAACAACTAATGAAAAAAAGTTATTTCACTTTTTCCTGTGTTTCCAAATTTCAGCTAGAAATCAACTATTTTATGAATTTCTGTCAATATTGTTTTTATCCTAGCAATTTTTATGAGCCCTATTGATAAATACATTAATTTTTCCATCTCAGAATTTTTATAAATACCTAGGTTGTTTTCCAAAACTACAGTCCTCCAGGTTGTAGGTTTCAAGATTCATGCGTTATTATAAAGTTAGCAAACTTTTTTTTCTTTTTAAAGATTTTATTTTATTTATTTGCAAAAGAGAGTGCACACAACTGTGTGTGCACAGGCAGGTGAGCGGGAGGAGGAACAGAGGGAGAAATTCTCAAGCAGATTCCCTGCCAAGTGAGGAGCCTGACTGGGGCTGATCCTAGGGTCTATGATATTATGACCTGAGCCACAATTAATAGCCATATGTGTTCCTAATTTCCCACTCAGCAATGTACAAATACTCCCAGTTTTGTATTTGGAGCTCTCCACAATCAACTCTACTTGTGCTAGATATATTCCCCAAAGAAATATATTTAAATGTAGTTTGTCACACAGCTGGGAGCAGTCTTTACATTTGTATTTAGTGTAAAACAAGGTAGAACTGGAAGGCTTAGAAACAGCAGTTCATTTTTTTACCTTTACTTGGAAATAGTAAAAACAGCCTTCCATGGGTATTGCTTCTGTTAAAGACATCATATTATGTTCCTTAATGATATTCATATAATTTCCTTGTCTAAAACAGTGTTTAGCTTCAGTAAATTCACTCACAAATTTATCAACGTAAGTTAAATCTGATATGATTCAAAAGTTTTAGTTTATAGGAAAAATATAAAAACTCATTTAATTGTAGATGAACTATTCAATAGACAGGAAAAATAATTTTTCAATATATCTCAGTTGACAAATAGTGGTATAGACTTAATTATGTCACCTCAAAATGCATTTGTTAAAGCCCTCACCCCCAAAGTTACTATATTTGGAGACAGGGTCTTTAAAGAAGTCATTAGGTTGAATGAGGTCATCAGAGTAGGACCCTCCTTCAATATGACAGTGTTCTCCTAAGAAGAGACAGACACTAGGGACACATACAGGAAAGGCCCTGTGAGGACACAGCAAGGAGCCAGCTATCTTCAAGCCAAGAAGAAAGAGGCCCCAGGAGAAATCAGCCCTGCTGGCACCTTGATCTTGGACTTCCAACCTTCAGAACTTTGAGAAATACATTTCTGTTGTTAAGCCACCCAATCTGTGCTATTTTGTTATGACAGCCCAAGCACACTAATACAAATGACAAGTCAAGAAGAAAAATAATTAGTGATATGAAAAGAGAGAACAAAATCAGAGATAGGATGAGAAAGACACATTCACACCCAGAATAGAAGACATAGAAGATGTAAGAAACCTAGATATATTTTTATATAGGCACATGAGTTTCCTCTACTAATTACACTTGCCCTGATGAATTGTGAAGCCCAGATACCATTTTCAAGTCCCATTTTCCCATGTTTCTGTTTAGAGAGCCCTCATTCAGAAAACCATCATTGTGTGGTTATGAAATTGCCCTTGGATTTTTTGGTCTTCTGTTACACACTTCTAACAGATGTCTTCCTGCTCCATTGGCTTCCATTCTATTTACCTGATAGTCTAGGTACCATTACAAAAATAGTTACTATCACATTTCTGGCATACTATTATGATGATCACTTTGGCTATTATTACTCTTCAAATAAAAATTAATACACATATTTAGGAGTTAAGGTGGTCTACACAATGCAAGATTTACCCAAGACATGATACACGAACTAAAAGGAAAAAGACAAATTTCAATGAAGAACCATTTTAAGACTGAAATAGGTCCATAGTAAAATTTCACATATCAAAACTAACCCAGTAATCTGCCAGAAAAAAATGGTGATTCAACTCTATGTCCACTTTCACAAATACTCACAGAACAGTAATCCCGAAACACTGATGATGACCCATACAAACTAGGCCAGCTGGAGTGAGGAGCCAAACGGGAAGTCTTTGTTGACACAATTCCTCTCCAATCAGAGAATGTTTTGTCTGTTAGAAATATCAATGTAGGTTAAAACAATATTTATCCAAGAAAAGTACACACTGATCATACTGCTTAATGTTACAAAGAAGAAAGTGAATCATCTTTATGGTCCCATTATTCTGTATTAAAATCGCATCTTGTCATCTAATCAGAGAGAGGTAGAAGCAATAGCACTGCACAGAGAGGCCTCAGTTAATTGGCTCCCTCATACAGCAAAGCTCTCGTGTTTTTATTGCGAACATTGTGCCCATCAGAAAACTAATAGATTTATTCTTTTGACTCTCTTCTCTTCAAGAACATTGACTTCTTTTTTTAAAGGAGGCTTAAAGCAAAATCATATTTGTGAGCAGCAGTTACAAAAATAAAAGGAAAACTCCATTCCCTATTACATCAATACTTTAAAAGAAAATTCAGATTTATGATGAAGGCACATGTTTTGAAATTACAAAGTAAGTGAAATTACTAAAAATGCTTAAAATAAATAGGTTGAAAGAGCAAAAGTTCAGCCAACATATATCCATATATTTCTCCTGTCTCATGGCAGTTGTTACTAGGGATTTCTGCAAAGAAATTTTTTTAAAGATGAGGAGATTTAAGATTTATTTGTTTATTTTTCAGAAATATTAATCATTTAAAAGAAGGAAAAATTCAGTTCTCTCCTGCCATCCAAAATGAATCAAACTGTTTTCACATTTCCAATTTTCTTTCTAATACCTATTTATATACATATATTCTTTCCCACAACTTTCGATTTAATAGAGTCATCTCTGGACTGGCTAATTTCATAAAAATATAGAGAAAACTCAGAAGTAATAAATTCTCTCATTTCATTGCTTCAATTTATTTACAGGATCATAAGTTAAGTGTCCCATAGGGAGGCAAAATAGGAACATAAAATAATAAAAAATGTAATGCTATCTCAGAGACATCCCAATCAATAATATGCACACATCCTACCCCATTCCAATTTTATATGTATATAGCTTCTCCCATTTCAGTCAAAAAGAATCTTTGTCCTCTATCAAGAAGGAAAGTCTCTAGAAGAAGCAACATAATAAATCATATATTTCAATCACAACTCAATATGAATAAATAAAATCCTTTAGTGGAAGCAAATGCCAATAATGGAAAGATTATAAAGAACCGAACATATTAGTAACTGGAAAGGAAAGGCCATACACATTGTACTTTAACAGAGGACTTTTATAAACCCGTGGGGATATGAAGGGACAGCATAAGGGTTATTAGAGATGCATAAGCCCCCACATTTCTTATGAAGCTTTCTTGAGTACTTTGAAGCATTCCTCAACTCACTATCATTATCTTTGGCCCATCTACTTCCCTTAATGAACTTCTACTAAGTGTTCTCACATTTTAGATAATTGGGCATCTCTTTCCAATCTCCTTTTTAAATTTATAAATCTCCAAGACAAAGACAGTATCTTGGTTGGAATTGCTCTGTGCTTCTGGTTTATCAGCAATGCAATTGAGGTAGCTATGCAAACCCTGCTGAACAAGAATTAGCCTCTGAAGGTGAGATCTCATAGGCAAAGGGAGTCTTCCTAATCACTGAACAGCCCAACCCAAAATGAAACTAAATGCTATACAAATTATTTTTCCAAGACAGTCCAGAGCATGTCAAATATTTTATCTTGTTTACCCACAAAACAGACTCATGCAGTTGAGAAGGCCATGCATTATTTTCTCCAGTATACAGATATCAAACTAGAAAATATAGCTATAACTTTTCCACTTCAAGAAGCAGTAAACTCTCCACTAAAATCCTCAAGGTAATCATTCACACACTGATGTATGCTAATGACTCCTCCTCAGAAGCCAGGCACAGAAGGTGACATGCAACAAATTCCATTTATTCCACAAAGTCAGTCAAAAGTTATAAACTGATAGTTTGAAGACCAAAGTCATACATCAGACTAAATGTTCACAAACCCTCACGGAGCCAACAATCTTCACAGATGGCGCCACAGAGGAACAAAGATTCTGAATGCTGGGATGGGAGTGAGCAAGAGTAGGCTGTATATTGACAGGTGGAAAAATAAGAAATATTTTTGGTAATCCCAGTTTAACAGCCAGGAGGATAGAAGAAAATATTCTGATATTAAATAAACCTGGGGAAAATGTAATATGAAAGTTTGGAAAGAAACCAAAAAGCTTCCTATCAGGTTAGCAAGGAGTCATTAAATGAACAGGAGCTAACTTGGAACCTAAAAATTTTGTTAAATAAGTACCCATACTGATGTCCTCCTGACTTTGTATTTCTTCAATACTTATTTGGACTCTCTTTGAATAATACTATACATTTAGCCCATGTTACTTTGTTGTCTTCTGCATATCTTTTCCTATCTAAACTCAAAAAGTCTTTTACTCGCTTTGTATTTTCCATAAAGCTGAATATAATGCTGTGCCCCAAGCACATGTTCAATATATGCTCCTGGACTTCTTTGGCATTGACTGCAAGGCCAATCAGCAAAACTGTTAAGAGTGAAAGGCCCCATATAATGCAACTGATATAAATATCTGAAGAAATGTCGTTTGCAAATATCCTCTCCCATTCTGTAGGTTGTCTTTTAGTTTTGTTGACTGTATCCTTTGCTGTGCAAAAGCTTCTTATCTTGATGAAGTCCCAATAGTTCATTTTTGCTTTTGTTTCTTTTGCCTTCGTGGATGTATCTTGCAAGAAGTTACTGTGGCCGAGTTCAAAAAGGGTGTGAGGGTATTATGCTGAGTGAAATAAGTCAATCGGAGAAGGACAAGCAGTGTATGTTCTCATTCATTTGGGGAATATAAATAATAGTGAAAGGGAATATAAAGGAAGGGAGAAGAAATGTTGAGAAATATCAGGAAGGGAGACAGAACATAAAGACTCCTAACTCGGGGAAACGAACTAGGGGTGGTGGAAGGGGGGAGGAGGGCGGGTGTTGGAGGGGAATGGGTGACGGGCACTGAGGTGGACACTTGACGGGATGAGCACTGGGTGTTTTTCTGTATGTTGGTAAATTGAACACCAATAAAAATTAATTTAAAAAAAATAATAAATAAATAAATAAATATCTGAAGAAATGGAAATGAATTTTAAGTAGGTTTTTAAAATTCTATTTTTTAGGACCAAATATTTTCCACTAGATTATTTTCCCTCACTTTCTAGCATTACCTTGACATTTATAATGTTAATACTTTTTAAATATATTTCAGTTGAGGGTGTTTTTTTATTTAATTTCTCATTTTTATTTCAACTTACATAGTTAACAATGAGCCAATTATTTGCACAGGTGAGAGTATTAAAATCTAAAAAGCATGGTTATTTTAGAAACTAAAATTACTCAAAGGACTCACAGAAAACTAGTAAGATTCTATACTACAGTGATATTGCCAAAAGAAGGGAGGGAGGGAGGAAAGAAAGAAGAAGGAAGGGCAGAAAAAGAAAGAAAGAAAGAAAGAAAGAAAGAAAGAAAGAAAGAAAGAAAGAGAGAAAGAGGAAGAGGAGGGGAATTCCTAGCTAGCCAAAACATTCACCACTTCTACAATCTTTGTAGTCACAAACATTGCCTTCAGATGGCAAATGGATAGTTTTGTTCAAGTCACCTGAATATCAGCAAAGATCCAAAGACAGTAGAAGTTCAAAGTTTTCGAATTGACTATTTCAGTCAAACATGAAAGAAGAAATAAAAAATAGTCTATAACAATAATAATATATAATATAGTAATAAAAATAGTTCATAAGAAATAGTCTAAAAAAAAGAAATAGTTTATGCAGCTGCTTCCAACAGAGCTGAAATCAAAATGAAAGTATGAAATATCTTTAAGAGGGCATGATAGAGCCCAAGACACTAGTGGGTTCAAGTGGTCCTGTGTCCCTAGAGCCTTTTTTATGCCAAACTTGTTCTGTTTCCCTTTTATCAATTCCCTTGTATCAATTAATTCTTTGAGTTAATTGCACATGCAGTTTTAATCTGTGGGTAATTACAAACAATTAATAGTTAGGAGACAGAATTAGCAGTTCTTAGTTTGATTATCTATATAATTAAAAGGGGTGGTAAACTAGAGTTGACAAATAGCATCTTAATCACTTGAATAATCAAATCCCAGAAGCTTGCTTGGGCAGCTGAATTCCATCTGTTATATTAGTTCAAATTTTAGAATCAATGACCGAAATGTCCATTTAAATCAATCATATTGTTAATTTATAGTAAAAAATGAACAATATGTATTTTCAAATTGCTAAAACTATTTACCTTCTTTCATTTGCTTAAAGGAGCTGTTTCCAAAGCATTCAATACAAATAAAGATTCAACAGATTAACTTATATATATAGTGAATACCAGTTAATAGTCATGGATCCCAAATCTTATATTATAAAACATCTAAGAAATATGTATAAGCTCTTTTTGTACTAGATTCTAATTAACATTTTATTTAAGTGTGTGCTGAGAGACAGCAAATGAAACATACCAATAATCTTTTTTTGGCTTCTGATGATATCAGTTGTCTATAGATACAGAGCAAATACTAAGAAGCAGGATAAACTTACAATGAGTTAGAAAAATATATGAAAACTTCATTCTTATTAGGATGTAATATAATACAGATTAGTGGCATCGCTGTTGCATATGTTTCTGAATTGCCAAGTATTTTAACAAGGTTGGCAAATACTTTCATGCTAAAAGTGAATTTTAAAAATGTTCAAAAAGACCCATTTCTGGTTCAATATGTCTTCGTGACTTTTGGCTGTGAGGTAGTCCCTACTACATTCCCACTAAAATAGTGTAATAATAAGGAAAAGATGAAAAATCTCAAGGTCACAAAAAATGAAGTCCAACCATTCGCAATTTGCAAATGAGGAAAAAAATTTTCTTTAATTAAGATGACAAAAGTGAATTGAGCAAAGCAATTACTGACCTTTACATAATAATGAAACTCCTAACACACCTGAAAGATGTTAGAAAAAGGTTTACTATTTCCCAAGAAAAAGATATATAGGAAAAAAAATTTTTCTCTACAACGTGGGTGTTGTTTTTAAAGAACCCTTCACTTTCCATCCCCTACCAGGAATCCACTTGGACACTACAACTCTAAGGAAACAACTAGGAGAGGGAGCAATCCTGACTGGAGCACCAGGATTTAACACAGTCCTCACATAATGAAAGAGCTCTGTGCAAAGGATGGGGTGGACAGGCTTGATAACAATGCATAATGGGGATTCTAATTTTCACGCACTGAAGAGTTAAAAATAATAAAGAATGAAAGTGTGGAGTAGGGAAGGCCCCATCTCGGTAAAGCCAGAGTGTTCCAGATGGACATCTCCAGGTTACTGAGAATTAGGCAGAGAAGTAGGCACTGATACCTGTTCATCAGCTATAGAACTAAGAAAAGTAACTGACACATCCAAGCAAACATGGAGCAAAGTAGAGAAAAATCCGTATGTTCTCTCTGTCATCACTCAATGTGCACAGAGCTATTTCTCTTTATTCAGAGCAGAATAAACATACTGGGGCCTATACTCATCATGGTAATGCTAGTTAACATTCATTGAGGACCAAGATTGCTAAATACTTTACATGCATTACCTGACCTAATCTGCACAATAACCTTAGTTTAACAGAGGAGAAAACAAATTAAGTCACCTGCTCAAGTTCAGACAATAAGTAAGCAGTTGTGTAAACCCAGGTCATTATGAATTTGAAGCCCAAGTGACAGTGACACAAGAGGAAAGGTCCCAGTGGAAGACTGAAAAATGACACCAAAGGTATTCACATCC
The DNA here is from genome assembly GCF_048418805.1 of Vulpes vulpes. NCBI lineage: Eukaryota > Metazoa > Chordata > Mammalia > Carnivora > Canidae > Vulpes > Vulpes vulpes. Next base: position 85,276,555 of record NC_132789.1, read on the forward strand.
CTTTCATAATCTATAAATGTTAGTTTACAGGGAAAGAGGGATTTTGCAGGTATGATTAAATTACGAATCCTGAGGAATGGCTCAGTTGTTAAGCATCAGACTCTTGATTTCAGCTCAGGTCATGATCTCAGGGTCATGAGATGGAGTCCTGTGTTGGGCTCTACATTGGGTGTGGATTCCGCTTCGGATTCTTTTCCTCTCCCTCTTCCCATTCCTCTCCTCCCCCTGGCTTGTGTGCATGCTCTCACAAGCTTGCTCTCGAAAGAAAGAAAGAAAGAAAGAAAGAAAGAAAGAAAGAAAGAAAGAAAGAAAGAAAGAAAAAGTCCTGAGAGGGGAGGATTATCAGAGATATCCCAATGGGCCTTATCTGTACTCAACAAGGGTCCTCACTTGCCTACAGAAGAGGAAAAGGAAATGTGATGACAGAAGCAAGAGATTGAAGTGATTTGGGGAACAGGTCACCAGCTAAGGAATGCGAATAGGCTTCAAAAGCAGAAAAAGCACAGAAACATTCTTGCCTAGAGTCTCAAGAAAAAGTCAGCCCGGGGGAACCTCTTGACTTAGCCCAGTGAAATTGATTTCGGGTTTCTAGCCTCTAGATCTGTTAGAGAATGTATTTGTGTTGTTTTAAGCTACCAAATTTTTTGGAGTACATTGTTAGAACAGCCCTGAGAAATTAATACAGTCTATAATTCTAAGACTTAAATTCTTCTTAAATTCTAGTCTAAGAGTTTAAGTCAAAAATATTCTACTAGACCCAGAAGAAAATTTTAGAATAATATTGGCATTCCATTGTACTATAACAAGCCAAACTCTTTAAAATAGAAGCCAAAAGCAACAAGGAGAGAATAAGATTTTAAACAATAGTTGCAAAGTAAATAAAAATGGAAACGAATCAGTTTTAAAAGGCAAGAAATACAAGGAAACCAAAGATGTAATGGACAGAATTAAAATGTACTTCACACTTAGTAGGAGTGTAAGAGAAAGTGCAGAATATCAAATGACTGGATTTAGCAAAGTGTTTCTAGAATACAGAAGTGTCTAAAGAGGAAAATTATGAGAGAGAAGATTATAGATTAAAGAGGACAAAAAATAAATATCCATCAAAGGAGTCATACACATTACTGAAGATGAAACCAGAACAATCAGAAATAGAGAAAACATACACTACTGAATAATAATTTCCTGAGCTGAAAAAAAGATGAATCTTTCAAGTGTTGCGGCTTATCATGTATCAGGAAAAAATAATTAAAAGAGATTTGTATGCAAGTACATTGGGCAAAATTACAGGAATAAAGAAAATTTACGCTACTAAAAAAAAAATCATACACATTTAGAAAGAAAAAACATCTCAAAGGTGTAAAACACAGGTTGTTATCAAATGTCTTCTGTGAAACAACAAAAGAACCAATAAATAATAGAACACCACAAATATAATTTCCAGGAAAAAGAAAAGGTGTGAAATTTTATAACCAAATTGTCTTCGATTTGTAAGGGCCAGGGAAAAAAATCATTCTCCAATATACTAACACCCAGAAAGTGTGCTGAGAAAAGTCCTGTGTTTTTGTTAAAACAAAAAAAAAAATCTATCTCCAGGGTGCCTGAGTGGCTCAGTCCGGTTGAGCTTCTGCCTTGGGGGATCCTGGGATCAAGCCCTGTGTTGGGCTCCCTGTTCAGCCAGAGTTTACTTCTCCCTCAACTCTGCCCTCCTCCCCTGCTCTCAAACAAACAAAAATTTTTTTTTTAATCTGAAGACCAAGACATGAACCAAAATTAGTTTATTTTCTGCTTTGTTCTACTTTCTTAGGAATGAAACAATTTGTTTCCTAGGATATAAACTGTGAACTCACTCA